>NC_067120.1:37072594-37172594 GCF_021347895.1 Acanthochromis polyacanthus | reverse complement strand
TCGTCTGCATGCCTGCTTCAATAGTCCAGGGTCTCGGCTCTCTATCTGCCTCCCGACTAACTCCTCCCCTCCAGCTTTTTGTCTGAAACACCACCTGTTTTTACTCCCCTTTCCACGCCGCACTTTATCACCGTTAGAAAAGACAAAGAGAATATTTGTAGCAGCCGCTCGCTTCTTTTTAACCGTCCGGTCAGGAGTTATTAGATCCTAGTGGAAGCATGTTCTGGGAGGTTTCTACCAAGAGTTTACAGCCTCAAAGCGCAGATTAGAGCTGGGAAAAAAAGCAGGTTTTGTTTGTCTGCAGTGTGAATTAATCCAGAAATGTACACCACATGCCATAAAAAACTTTAATTAGAAAGAAATAAACCTTTCTAGAATGATTGGTGTGACTTTGTAAGGGAGCACAGTCATCCCTCACCATATCACGGTTCACTTTTCACCATCTCACTGTATCGAGGATTTTAAAATTGTATGTATCTAATTTTGTTTCGCGGATTTTTTGCTATGTCGTGAGATTTTTCTGTATTTTTGTATATTTGTTATTTTAATTATTTTAGGTATTTGTATATATTTATTTTAATTATTTTTGGCAGTAAAATAAGCATTTTCTAGCCTATTTTTAAAAAATAATATAGAAAAGTATAAAAAATAATTTAAAAAGTTTAGCAATATTTTTTGAGTCCGAATATTTAGATCTCAAAATATTCGAATACCACCATCACGACCGAATATTCGGGTATTTGGTCCAGCCCTACTGTACATCGACACTAAAAGTAAAAAACTATCTTAGAAATGCTAATTTATTACACTTTATTTATTATTATCCTTATTATTATTGTTGTAAAACGCATTGTCCAGGGGGTCTCCACTTACGTTGGAATTCCATCACTACATCGCAACCTAACTTGATTTTCGCCTTAAGTCAGAAGTCGCACACATAAGTACCGTTTTATTACATCTAATTTCACTTCCATGGAGATGTCTTTCCTTTTCGTCGAAGCACTTCCATCAGAAGAGTCTGACTTATGCATGGGAGGCATAGCAAAGGGCAAAAAGTTTCCAAAACGACAACACAAATGAAAGAAAGTGAATATAGCCCAGTCCAAGGTGGCATGCAACCAGCGAATGTAAACAAAGCCGTCTTCCTCGCATAGCGCCGCACGACGTGTTCTGACTTTGCAAATGCCATAAGTTGGAATGATGGAGCAAGACTTTCTTAATAAATTTATGGAAGATGGCGACGTAATCATGAGACGCCGTAAGTCGAGGACGTTGTAAACCGAGGACCTGCTGTATATCAATTTTGTATCTGTGAAAAGTGCTATGTAAGTAAGTCAAGTTTTTTGCAAATTTGCGTTAGCTTTTTCTGCTTCGATACTCAAATGTATGTAGTTTATAAAAATTTGCAAAATCTTCAAGAAGAAAATTCCTGAAAAGTTGCACTTAAAAATTTTATTTTAAAAAAAATCCCCAAATTTAGCAAGAAATAAAAATTTTAAAAGTAAAAAAAGCTTAAATTGTAAATATTTTTTAGAAAATGAATAAAAATCTTCCAAAAAATCCCAAAAAATATCTAAAGTGATTATATATTTATTAGTAAAATTTTTCAATTGTAATCCAGTGAAAGTCGCTGGATTTTGGTTGATTTTTTTTCTTTTCTGAATGTTCTTAAACATTTCTTTAACATTTCCTTTTTTCACCGAAAAATGTCCAAAAATTTCTCAAAAATGTTGAAGATGTGGAAATATTCACTGTGAATATAAATATACATTTTCCCACATTTTGACCCTCAGGACGACACGAGGCTTAAATATGAAGATATTAAGGTAGTACGGCTGATCTGCAGCACATTTTCTGACGTGCTTGTCCTTAACCATTTGATGCACAACATCAAGAGTGACCCATATTCAATGGAAAATCTCTTGACGCATGTTGTGCTTCAAAGAGTTAATATAGTTTTAGTTGGTTGAACTATCAACTGGAATTGATCGAGTAACTAATAATTATTAACATTTTCAAGCTGTAGTCAGCTCAAGAACCATCTGAGCGTCTTCCATGAGCTCCATCTTTGCTAAAACAACTGCAGTCATGTTTTAGAAATTTGGCGTTAACTCTTCATGACGTCTCTGGAACTAAATCCTGCCAACTCGTGGACGTCCTGACAGCAGACGTGGATAAACGCTCAGGTTGACGGGAAAAAACATGGTGGCAGAAAACGGCAAAGTGAGGATCAAACTGAATTTCCGTCTCAAACATGAAAGCTGCCGTTTCCTTTCTTTGTGGGGAACACGCGTGTGGAACATGCACACGGCATCTTTCTCTTGCTTTCTTATCGTGGCGCACACATGTTCACTTTTCACTGGGCTTCTCCTCCTCGTTGCCGTGTTTAAGCTGCAGACCGCCGCCGCTCTGTGATGTACGTGGGAGTGAGGCGTCCTTGAGGAAAATGAAACAGTCTGTCAGGGTGAGTGCGTCTGAAGTGCTGCCAGAGAAGAAACGGTTGTGAAACGGAATACCGGAGGGAGGACTTGATCCAACACATCACGAGATGTCTCAGCTCTGCACGTCACGCCGTCCTATCCGAGCCAGTTCACCCTGGTGTCCTGCAGGTCAAAGCTGGCCCGTTTTAAAGTTTGGAAATGTGGAAAAGCAAATATTTTCACAGTGAAAGTCCTGATGTCCACATTTTCTACATTTTTGGGAAATCTTTGAACATTTTTTGGTGGAACAAAGAAATGTTAGGAATGTTTCTCAAGAACATTCACATAAAAATCAACCAAAATCCAGCGAAATTCGCTGGATTTTGGTTGATTTTTATGTGAATGTTCTTAAAGAAAATATTAGAAGTTTTACTGATACATATGGAATGACTTTAGATATTTTTAGGAATTTTTTTTGAAGATTTTTACTCATTTTTTAAAAAACATTTACAAGAATGTTCTTCCCAAATTTGAGGGATTTTTTTTAAATAAAATTTTTAAGGAATTATTGGAATTTTCTTCCTGAAGGTTTTGCAAGTTTTCAGAAATTCGTGGATTTTTTTTGCCGAATTTTTGTATTTTTTTCAGACAAGGAAAATATATTTTTTGGTGCCCGTAAATGAAGACGACAGGAGCTTTAACAACATTCACATAAAAATCAACCAAAATCCAGCAAATTTCGCTGGATTTTGGTTGATTTTCATGTGAATGTTCTTAAAGAAAATATTATAAGTTTTACTGATACATATGGAATGACTTTAGATATTTGGGGGATTTTTTGGGGAAGATTTTTACTCATTTTGGAAAACATTTATGAGAATTTTCTTCCCAAATTTGGGGATTTTTTAAAAAATATATAACTTTTAAGGAATTATTGTAATTTTCTTCCTGAAGGTTTTACAAATTTACAATAATTTGGGGATTTTTTGCTGAATTTTTGTATTTTTTCAGACAGGGAAACGATAGTTTTTGGTGCACATAAACGAAGACAACAGGAGCTTTAAGAACATTCACATAAAAATGAACCAAAATCCAGCAAATTCACTGGATTTTGGTTGATTTTTATGTGAATGTTCTTAAAGAAAATATTAGAAGTTTTACTGATATATATGTAATCACTTTAGATATTTTTAGGATTTTTTTGGGAAGATTTTTACTCATTTTGGAAAACATTTACAAGAATTTTCTTGCCAAATTTGGGGGATTTTTTTTTTAAATAGAACTTTTAAGGGAAATTTTTAAGTAATTATTGGAATTTTCTTCCTGAAGGTTTTTCAAATTTCAGAAATTTGGTGAATTTTTTTGCTGAATTTTTGTATTTTTTTCAGACAGGGAAACAACATTTTTTGTTGCTCGTAAATGAGGACCACAGGAGGGTTAAAGGCCTCTTTCTTGACGTGAAACTCCGCCATCAGTCAGATTTTACAAACGTGATGTCCAGTCAGATCTGGAGAACGTCCCTCCATCACTGGTCAAAGTGTGTCCAAAGTGCAGGCAGGATGGCAGAATAAAAACAAAGATGGGAGACGGAGAGGTGACTGTCGGATCTTTCTGTGGAAGGCAGCATCTCTAAATGTTCTGAGTCATGGGGTTCACGTCCAACACAGCGGGGACGTTCAGGAAATGTCTGCAGCTCCGTTCCTCCACAGTGCAGTGTGTTTTTTGACATGTATTCCTCACTGTAGGTTCATTTTTCACAACAATCTGAAGCCCTGCAGCTCTGTGGAAACAGAACAACCGTGACAAAGGAGAAAAAATGAAGAAAAGTTCGGATTCTTTGATTATTTATCCTAAAAAAACTGAACAAACCTGGAATCAGCTTTTTTCCAAGTTTCTAAAGGTGTAGCTAGTTGTGGAAATAAAGAGGAGGCTCACCCTACTACACAATGTTTACTGCTTACATTTTTCGTTTTCTTAAACACTATGTTCTGATTCTTCCATCTGCTTGCCTGCTTTACTCGTGGATATTTGCTGATTTTTTGCCACGTGACTCTTGGTCACAGCAGAGTCGCTCGTGGCTTCACGGCTGCACAGAGGATTTCAGATTTTTTTGTTTTTTACCGAATCTAATTAAAATAAAAGGTTTATTTTTGGTGAATACATGATTTTGGTGAAATCTACGTTATGTTTTCCAGTGGATGGGTAGTTCATGGACGGTTAAGAAGCTGATGGTTCTGTCTGCTTTTGCAGTTTTTAGCTCAGATACATGGTGGAATTTTACTGCTTTTTGTAGAGAAAATTCGCCTTCAGAACCGTCAGAAGGTTGGTTAAATAAAGGGTTATGCAAAATTTGATTAGGTGTGACTCAGGTTGGAGTCACGATCTGGTACGGAGCAGCAGCCAAAGCTAAAGACACATGTAACAGAGCATTTTTGTCATTCATTGTCTAAAACTAAAGCATTGAAAATCTCTGATAATTGTGACTGTGGCGGCTGAAATGCTGCATGATGTGTCAGAAAAGATGTGTGAAATACGTGTTAAATAGAGCCACATGTTCTGCAGTTTTTGCTAAAATATGTGTTGCTTTTTTTTTGCGGATTTTTGTCATTGTCGTCATTGTTTTTACAATTTTTGAACATTAGTGTTCCACAGTTTTCTTCAGTGTTCTACCTACCTCTTATATCTGCTCCATGGAAGCATTTCCTGCCATTCAGGCGAATATTCACTTCACTTTACTGCAGTTTTAGCTAAAAATACATGTACCTTTTCTATAGATATTTCTCTTTATCGTCATTGTTTTTGCAGTTTTTGGATGTTACATTTTTCTGGCAGTTTCTTTAGAGATCATTTTTTTGCCTCGTGAACTAATTTCGGCTCCTAACGCGTCGTTTCCCGTCTCGTCGGAGCTTTGTGTTTGTCTGCTTGGCGTGTTACCGTGTTGTAACGCTGCAGGAAACGCTATCAGGTCTGAAGCAACACGCTGTTCTGACACGGGAAGCAGCGGCGTGGAGATTTATCCAGCGAGGATCGGCCGTTGATCCGCTCCTCCGGGGACGGTTTCTCTCTCCGGGGGGCGTGAAGGATACCCGGCCGCCGGACCATCCATCACGGCCGGCTCTGGGTATCACCTGCTATCTCCCCACCTGCCCTCCTCCTCCTCTGAGGAAGAAGAAGGAAAACTGATCGTTCTCCCCTTTGTGGTGTCAAGCCTCTCTTGCTCCGTCTCCAAGGTTCAGCCGGTGTCCCACCCCTCCGTCTCCCCAGGACCTTTATCAGGGAGACGCCTCTGCTCATTAAGGAGTTAATTTTCTCACTCCTATCTCTGATTAGTATAGTCAACCTAAAGCACTGTGAATTCTTTAAATTTTCCTGCTTGTTATCAAAAAGAGGGAGAAGGAGAGAGAGAGAAAAGAAGATGGGAATGAGGGGGGATATTTAATCGTTTAAGTAGCCTTCCTGGGGAACTAGATTTCTTCTTCTTTTTTTTCCTCTTCCCAGCAATGTAAAGAAATCTTTTGCTGAAAGCCGGCCCGGCTCAGTAATTCAGTTTTTAAAGGATGGAGGGAGGAGGAGGTGGAGGGTGAGGGAGGGAAGAGAGAAGGAGAGGAGAGAGGAGAAAAAAAAACGACTTGATGAAATTCCGCTATCAGCTCCGAACCAATATGCAAAATATCTCGCTGGAAATCAAATAGCTATTATGTTTTCATTTCCACGTCGGCGTATTTGCTTAATGAAGAGGAGACAGATCAGACCGGCAGAGAGAGTCTGCAGGAGCCGATAACCGCCAACGGCTCCCAGCTATCCGCACAGAGTGACGCTCCCAGTCACCACGCTTTTTCACCGGGAAGGCAGGGAAAAAAAAGAAAAGAGGGGATGGAGACGGAGGGGAGAGAGAGGGAGGAAGGTGATGGAGTGGAAGTGATGGAGAGAGAGGGAGTGATATCGAAAAGGGGACGGAGAAGAAGAAGAAAGAGGAGAGATGATAACAGCAGGAAGGAAAAAAAGAGACAGGTTGGGATGGAGAGAATGTTCAGAAAACAGCCTGAAAGTGTAAAAAAAGCACCTTTAAGAAACACCCGAGGCCCTTTTTTGAACAGTTTATTAGTGCGTATTCTCAGGCCTTTGATGTTTCCGTCCTGCTGAGCTCCAACCGCCGCCTTTTTATCACCGAGGAGGAGTCCAGGCGTCCTCCCACGGTAGAACAGCACCAGAAACACCTGATTTCCTGCTTTCTGGTGGTCCTTTATGCTCCCATTTGTTCCTGTTCTGCTTCGGTTTGTGGTGGAATTTAGAGCTGCATGCGTGCACCAAAAAATCCTCCAAAAGGAAAGAAAATAAAAATCAGTTGTAGTGAAATATTCCGGCTGCAGAAACGATGACGTTCCTGCATTCTGGTGGATCTTTATGCATGGATTTCTTCCTTTTCTGCTTCAGTTTGTGGTGGAATTTAGTCCTGCTTCATCGCTGGCATGCAGCTCCACATCTGCACAGAAAAAACCCTCCAGAAGGAAAGATTCGGTTGCAGTTCTGGTGGATCTTTATGCAGCGATTTGCTCCTTTTCTGCTTCAGTTTGTGTTTGGATTTAGGACGTGAACAAACACCTCACTAAACCCTAACCTTGTGATGCGAAATGAACTGAAACACATCATTCTGGAGCTTTATTTGCTGCTCAACATGAAAAAATAAATAAGATTCTCACTTTCTGTGTCCAGTTTACAAATCTGCAACATGACCACGCTCCCCTGTAACATTCTAAGCATCAAACACCTGATTTCCTGCTTTCTGGTGGCTCTTTATGCACCGATTTGTTCCTTTTCTGCTCAGTTTGTGGTGGAATTTAGGGCTGCATCGTCGTTGACATGCAGGTAAAATGTGTGCACGGAGAAATCCTCCAAAAGGAAAGATTTGGTTGCAAAAAATATCTGTTGTATTGAAATGTTCTGGCTACAGACAGAATGATATTCCTGGATCTTTATGCACCAGTTTGCTTCTTTTCTGCTTCAGTTGGTGTTTGAATTTAATTGTGCTTCATATTTAGTGTTCCTACCACATGAAAAAGCTTTTCAGGAGCACTTTTATTCTGATTTCCGGGTACTTGGTGTTTCTAAAGACACCGCTTGTTGACAGGCTTCACATGTGCACAGCAGGATCCTCAGAAATGAAAGACTTGGTTGCAAAAAAGACCAAAACAATTGTATGGAAATATTGCAGCTACAAAAAGGTTTATATCTCCTAAAACCTGCTGTTCTGTCTGCAGAATCTGGCAATGGCAACGCTTAATTTCCTGCATTCTGGTGGTTCTTTATGCACCGATTTGTTCCTTTTCTGCATCATTTACTCACACCTTTACAGTGCAGTCATTTTATTTAAGGGAAAAACTTGACATGTATACAGAGAAATCCTCCAAAAAGAAAGATTTGGTTGCAAAATCTGCAATAATCAGTTGTAATGAAGTATTTTGGCGACAGAAACGATGACGTTCTTCCGTTCTGGGGAATCTTTATGCATGGATTTGTTCATTTTCTGCCTCATTTATGGTTGAATTTAGCTGCATGACATGTAGTTTTTCTGCGACATGTAAACACACCTTAGTGCTGCTCCTTACTAAGCATTATGATGTGAAACTAACTGCCAAAAACAAACCATTAGCTCGCTTAAGATTCTGTAAAAAACTAAAAATTCTGCCTTCTAAAGTGAAAGTGTGAAGCCGTCAAAGACTCGGCTGTGACCAACGGTTTAGGGACAAAAATTCTGTGATTTTTTTTGTACACAGATTAATTGTTACGTATCTATAGCATGTGAAGGAAACAGATAATCAAAGAAATGCATTTAATTTTATTGATTTCTGCCATTCTAGCTCCTCCTTCATGATTGTTCTGTTTCCATAGAGGTGTAGGACTTCAGATTGCAGAGAAAAATGAACCCACAGTGAAGAAAAATGATACCGGAGCAATAAAACGCCAAGAAACCGATGCTTCTGGTCAGTATTTTTCACTGGATGTCTTTAAACAATAAATTAAGAACCATAAATCAGGATTTTTGTCGCTGTTTGACACATTTTAGTTGCTGTTCAAGAGACATTTTTAAGGCAAAAGTTCTTAAAATTAAGGATAAATGTGAGTCTACAGGCAGAGAGACACTTGATTCCAGGATTTCTGGATATTTATAGAATAAATAATTGAAGAAATGTAACTTTTGTTGTCAATTTTTTGTAATCCGTGCCACTGTAGTTGTGTCATCAGAAGATCTCTGTAATTCCAGTCATGGTTGTTCTGTTTCCATAGAGCTGTAGGACTTTAGATTGCAGAGAAAAATGAACCCACAGTGAAGAAAAATGATACAGGAGCAATAAAACGCCAAGAAACTGATGCTTCTGTTCGGTATTTTTCACTGGATGTCTTCATACAATAAAATGACAACCATTTATCAATCTTTGGCACAGTTTAGTTGGTGTTTAAGTGACATTTTTAAAGATTTTTTTTTAGGCCAAATGTGTCAAAATTAGGGAATAAATAAAAATTTGATGATTCCAGGTTTTCTGAATATTTGTAAAATAAATAATCAGTGATGACATTTCTTCATTCTCTTCCCTTCATTCTGTTTCTGTAGAGCTGTAGGACTTTAGATTGTAGTGAAAAATGAAAGTACTGTGAGGAAAAATGAGACGTGAGCAATAAAACGGCAAGAAACTGAGGCCTCTGTTCGGTATTTTTACTGGATGTCTTCATACGATAAATTAACAGCCATAAATCTGGAGTTTTGGCTATCTTTGGCATGTTTTAGTTGTTGTTCAAGAGGTATTTTTATTTTTTTTTAAGGCAAAAGGTCTATTTGTAAAATGGACAAAAGAAATGTAACCTTTGTTGTTAGTTTTTAATAATCTATGGTTTTCTAATTGTGTCACACTGCAAAGAAGACATTCCCAAGATCTCTGTAATTCCAGTCGTGGTTGTTCTGTTTCCGTAGAGCTGCAGGACTTTAGATTGCAGAGAAAAACGAGCCCACGGTGATTAAAAACGTCCGGAAGCTGCTGCTGGTTCAGAGTGTTAGCATGCAGGAGTGACAGCCGTCGCTCTGTTGTCGCCTCCTTCACCTCCTCTGCTCTCTGCTCCACTTTGTCAGCGTCACATGAAGGTGTGGAGGAGCACCGGGCGATCAATAAAGCCCACAGGATTTCAGATTTGTCGGAGAAAATCGACGGCTTTGCTCTAGTTTGTCATCCTCGGACGTGTCATCGGGCGGCTAACGGCGGCTAACGGCTGAGCGGGAGCGGCTGATTTATACTGAGGCTGAATGTGGGGATCGATTCGACGGCCTCCTTCCTCCTCTCGTTGATGGCGGGTTGCGGCGGCCACGATAAGAGCCGAGCGGCGCCGAGGGAAAGTGCAAAGTTGATTGAAAGTGTTTCCTCGGCGGTGGGTAATTCTGCTCACTCTGATCAATAAGTGGCTCCTCTCCAGAGCGTGACTCGGTGTCAGGTGCCTCGGTTCCTCTCTCGAGAGCTCACACATCCTCCTCTCCTTCCCATCCTCCGCTCCTTTCTTTCTCTAAATATCCTCTTTTAATGTTTCTCTTCACAAGTCTGCGATGTGCAGATACAAGCCTCCGTCTCCCCCTCTCCTTCTCTTGCTTTCAGGTCTGATGTGTTTTTTTTGTGCGGCGGGTTATTAGCGTGAGAGCGGCGAGGCTTGCGTCTGTTTAATCAGCTTGTTGAGCATGCAGGTTTGATGTGTGTTGTCTCTGTGTTTAATCAGCGAGCTGCTCGCTGCAGGTTTGATGTGGACGGAGAGTTAATAAAGCAGTATCTTTGGCGCCTTCATCAGCTGCAGCACTTTGTTCTGCCTCTCCTCGTTCCTCCAAGACAGACAGCTGCAGTGTGAGAGCTGAGTGCTGCTGGAGCTCCACATCTGTCCGTCTGCGGCCTCCACGCTCACATTCAGCCTGTCGTTTTAGGACATAGTTTGGCGAAAATACCCTAAATACGTGTCTCGCCTCTTAAATACCAACTGAAATGTGTCAAAGATGAGGAAAAACACTGATTTATGGTTGTTAATTTATAGAATTAAGACACACATCCAGTAAAAACTCCAGACAGAAGCCGCCGTTTCTTGGTTTTTGCTCCTGACTCATTTTTTTCTTCACTGTCGGTTCATTTTTCACTCCAATAAAGTCCTGCACCTCTATGGAAACAACAACAATGAAGAAGGAGAGAGAATAAAGAAATGTCTTCTGTACAGAATGACACAGAATGACAGAAATTAAGAAATCTAGAATCACGTATCCACATCTGACTGTCTCTGGCCTCCACACTCACATTTAGTCTGTGATTTTAGGACTTAATTTGACTAAAATACCCAAAAAATGTGTCTCACCTCCTAAATACCAACTGAAATGTGTCAAAGATCAAGAAAAATTCTGACTTATGGTTGTTAATTTGTTGTTTAAAGACACACATCCAGTAAAAACACCAAACGGAAGCCTCGGTTCCTTGGCGTTTTTTGCTCCTGACACACATTTACTTCAGTTTGGACTCATTTTTCACTTCAATATGAAGTCCTGCACGTCTATGGAGACAGATCTGAGCGCTCAGAAATGTCTTCTGTGCAGAATAACATAGTTAGAATGAGAGAAATCAGAAATGAAGAAAATCTAGAATCAAATATCTACATCTGAGCTTGTAGACTCACATTTACAGAGTTCCGTTCCTACAGCACGATGTAACTCGATTTTAGCTGCAAATCGGAACTCGCATACCGACGTAGGTAGCGTACAACTTGTGAACGTAAACAAAGCCATCTTCCTCATATCTGTTCACTCCGCTCGCCAACTAGTTCCCACACAACGTTGGTTTTAACGTTGCAAACGCTGGAATGATGGAACAAGACTTTCTTAATAAATTTATGGGAGATGGTGACGTAACCACAAAACGCCGTAAGTCGAGGACGTCGTAAACCGAGGACCTGCCGTAGTCCCTAATTTTAGGACTTAGTTTGACTAAAATACCCTAAAAATGTGTCTCATCTCTTTAACTCTGACGTGTCAAAGATGAAGGAAATAAATCAGATTTCTGATTGTTAATTATTGTTTAGAGACAAGCATCCAGTTAAAGTCATCCAAAGACCGTCACACAAGGACGAAATTTGTGAACTCTGCAGCAGTTTCTGGGTGTTTTTTTTTTTTTTTTTTTTTTTTTGCTCCCGTCACATTTTTCTTCACTGTGGCCTTATTTTTCACAACAAAGTCCTGAACCTCTATGGAAACAGAACAACCATGAAAAAAGAGACAGGACTGAGAAATAATAGAAGAATGACAGTGATCATACCAGCAGAAGTTACATTTCCTCATTATTTATGCTGCCAAATCTGACTAATTTCCAAGTGCCCACACATGTTAGCACTGGAAAAATAGTGTCTCCACATGCTGTAGATATTTACCTACTTACATTTTACAACCTCTACAAACTCCATCATCTGCAGAAAGATGTTTCTCCATGCTGAATGGATCTCCAACAGCTTGCTCCTCTGTTCTGCTCTTCTGTGAGCCGTGCTGCATTTATTTTATTCATCCAGTAGCTTTGATTTTCCTCTGGCGCTGTGTGGAAACACTGCCTGCAGTTCAACCTGAAAACTCTCTGAATTTTTATTACGTCACTGTTGGTCTCAGCCGAGTCATTCGGGGCTTCACGGTTGTGCAGATTAACGCAGAATTTTTTAGTTTTTTTACAGAATCTGGTTGGCGCTCACAAACTATTTTTGGTGATTTTTCTTCATTTTAAAAAATGTGAACTATCACAATTGTAATGCATTTCCAGGATCTTTGTAAAAACCAGTGGCTCTTGGATGTTTTTAGAGTTTCTAGCTGATAAAATGGTGTCACTTTTGTGACTTTTAAAAATACAATAGGACCTCTTTCAAACCTGATAGTGGGTTGGGATTCAGAGCATCAAACGTCATATTATATTCTCTATAATATGAACAATATTGTAGAGTTGTGTTGGGTAAAGTTGGAATATCGATGTTATTTTTCCACTGGGGATCAGTTTGGTTGTTTTAAATGTGTTCTAGAAATGACTAACTTCAGTTTTTGTGTATCGTTTGTGGTACTGCATACGTATTTAAGGATATAAATGTAGGATTTGATGCTCCGTTTCAGCTCCACATGCTAGAGTTTCGTCTTGGATAAACCTAAAGAACAAAGGAATGTCGAGGAAGTCCTCCTGGGTCTGTTAACATTTCACTCAAAGTTTCTAAATCTGAGCAGAAGTGAGCTCCGGGGCTTCTTTGGTGATCCTCCGTCTTTAGCGTTGCTTTTGGATAATTCTCGGCTTAATAAACGTCCCTCCTGCCGAGACACACATGTGGGCGAACGTCTCTTTATTATTCCCACATCTCTCCGGCGAGTTCAGTCCAATTTTCCTGGATATCAACGGCGTAACAATTAAAGGCTTTAACTTTAAAACTGTGTAAATGTGGTGCACTTTTATCGCCCGGGCCCCCGCTATCCTCTCCGCCAACTATCCGAGAACAGGAGGGGAATATTTCTCCTCGGATAAAAGCGGAAGCCGAAAAACTTTTTCCGCGCCATTTGATGTCTGAAAGCAGTGATGCGGCGATTGATTTATTAAAAACCCGGAGCCGTAATGAGGAGAGAAATCATAATTCAAACTTACATTTTAAACAGGAAATATAATTGGAATTTTATGCAGAGAAGTCCCTTTGTACAATTATGATTAAAGGAAAATTAATTGTATGAAAATGTCCTTATAGATACTGAAAATTAGATCTGGCAAAAAAAAAAAAGCTCGGGCGACATTCTAAAAATATTGTGTACAGGATCGATCTTCTTTCTCCTCTACTCTTCTTCTTGTTCTTTTTTTTTTTTTTTTTTTATGAAGGTCCAAATCTAGCTGTGTTAATTTTATCTGAAATTAGAGTGAACCATGCAGGCGTGGAAGTTGAAATTAGCCTAAAGATGTTTCATTTACAAAGACAGAAACACTTTGTCAGCCGGCGATTGTTTCCCAGCATTATCTCTGCCTGCTTTTAATTGCTTTGGAAGTGAAATTAACAGAATTAGAAAAATTGCCTCTCCCTTTTTCTACAAGCTTCTTTATTCACGGGTATTGTTGTGTGCTTTGTATAGATTATAGACTCCTTTTGTTCCAGTATTGTAAATATATACGCCCCCAGTCACGGCTTTAGCTCCGAAACAATCCCCCCTCGTCGGTTCGACACAACCTAATGAAAATTAATTTACAACCTGTCTGGACTGAGGGGAGGAAGACGGGAAATGAAAAGGGAGGAGGAGAAGAAAAAATCCTGGATTCCTCTCGGTATTAATTTCACTTTATTTAAAAGAAGACAAAACAACGTGCCCACCCTGCTTGACTTTCCAGTACATCCGGTTGCCTTTTTAACTGATCCCCTAAAAAAAACAACCCACAAATACCAACCTTCAGTTAATAATTCCATCATCATCAGCCATAAATGCACACATTATATAGAAAATGTATTGTTCATATATATATTTTTAAAGGCCCGTCACATTAAATCCATATTAACTGACTTTTTTTTCTGGATGTAATCTTCAAACAGGCTAAAATAGATCAAAAGTACTGTATAATTACTATGGTCAGCAGGGATTATGAAACTGTAATTGATACAGATCAGCCCTGCACTAATCACTCTTTTAGCTGCAATTTTAGGTATACTGTAATTTGGCTCCGAGCTCCCCCTTGGCTCCGTGCTATTAATCTTGTGGATTAGACCGTTCAGCGTGTCCAATTCTTGAAGCCGGCTTTCTGAATGAGTCCAGTTAAAGAAAGCCGTCGCTGTGTTTAGGCTTTCTTTTCTTTTTTATTATTATTATTATTATTATTATTATTAAGTCCTCTCCCTGGACACCATCATATGATCACCGGCAGCTCGGGCCTTTTTATTCTCACTTTTCCTCTACCGCTGGACGGCTACAGGCTCAGTGTGGTGTTATTCTGGGGTTGTATCTACAGATGTATGCATTTTATTCATGTAGGTTTGCTTAAACATCAAACGGGATCAAAGGGAGTCCTTATTTGAAATCAAAAGGAGTGAAAACTGACCACGTTGTGTTCTATAAATCCATCTAAAATCAGTCAGATTCCACCAATCCTCTCTTGTTTTTCCAATTCCAGGCTCAGTGTGATGTTGTTCTGGGATTGTGTCTAAAGATTTATGAATGTTATTTGTATGGATTTGTTTAAAGCATCAAACGGGATGATGGGACGTCCTTGTTTCAGTCAAAAGTAGTGATTCCGTGCTCTATAAATGAATCTAAAATCAGTCCGATTCCACCAATCGTCTCATTTTTTGTTTTATTTTGTTGATATTCTCTCTGAAAGCACTTTAAATGTGTTTTATAAATAACTAACATGAGTTTTGGGGTTTTATTTGGTGCGCTGTACTGTATATATCCATATATAGGGTTTGAATACAGGTTTAGAAATGATTTTTTTGTCTGATGTCTTAAATTAAATCCATCTAAAATTGATTAGATTCCACCAGTTGTCTCATTTTTTTTCAATTGCAGCCTCAGTGTGGCGTTATTCAGGAATTGTGTCCATAGATTTATTAATATTCTTTGTACAGATTTGCTTAAAACATCAAACAGAATGATGGGAAGTCATTGTTTCAATCAAAAGTAGTGATTCTGTGTTCTATAAATGAATCTAAAATCTGTCCGATTCCACCAATCGTCTCATTATTTTGTCCCATTTTGTTTGTCTTCTCTTTGTACCTTTCTGGTAATTTAACTGGAGCTGCTTTTGAAATTAATTTGAAGTAGAAAAAAGACACACCAGTGGCAGATCCCTATTTTCTATTAAAATAACATTTTTACATGACTTTAATGTCTGCATTGAAATGATTGTTTAGAAAACAACTGAAGTTCTTGTTGTACAAATCCAAATCTCTGATGCAGTCTAAATATGCACAAACTTTTGAGTCTGAAACTTTCTGCACATTCAGAATAAACACAACTCAACACCTGTCTTCTTGTGCAATTTTCACCTTTTCACTTGAACAAATTTTGGTAATTCTCTACATAACGAATCCCTATTTTCCTAAAGTTATCGCTGAAGATGCATCTTCATCCATCCATGCGTCAGAATTATCTTCATCTCTTCACTTATAAGCGTTTCGAACACAGTAGATGAGTCTATCGTGCACGTTTCTCTGATTCAGGTGTTAACTTTCGCTTCGCCTCTTCCTTCAGGTTCCCTCGGGGATCTCGATGGCGGCGAGGAAAACACGCCGGACAACCTGAGCCTATCGGGAGAGGAGGGAGGAGCCTCGGACCCGGAAGATTCTGCAGAAGGCGAAAGCTCCAGCCCTCCTCCGTACACACCGCTGTACAACGAAGGTGAGGAACACGGATAAGAGACTGGAAAAATCAGCTACAACTCAATGCATAACTAAAACAGAAACTAAAGGGTTGTGGAACCCCGTCTGCTCATGACTGATTAGAACCTTAGAGATGACGTTGCAGTCTTAGAAGAGAATACGGAAAACCCTTCTGCAAATGTCCCCATGTTATTCTCTTGATTTACAAGTTAATAATCTTTTATTGAATGTCAGAAAAGGAAAATCTTCACAGTGCTTGTTTTGTCCGACCAACAGAAACAATAAGACCAAAGTTTTTAGTAATTTAACTCATTCTGGACAGGCTGAACTTTGCAGAAATATCTCTAGCGAGCCTCGATTCGTGTGATTCTTGAGTTCAGGACTCCAGACTGAGGCTAAAATGCTCTCGTTTACACACTTTTTTTGAGTGTTTGATTCAAAATTTCAAGTAGTACTTTTATTTCTTCTGTGGCCTTGTCAGTCTGTCTCTGCTGATGCTATTTAGCTTCAACAGATAAAGCAGCAGATCATTTTAAAAACAAAATTGTGGAAAGAGGAGGTGGCTGGCGGGGAAAAAAAGAGGTTCGACACGTGATGATGAGAGGGCAGGTGCAGGCAGCGAAAAAAAACGGTGAAAGAAAAAATGCAATTCATTAAATTAGAGTGGCAGTAGTAGTGATGGAAAATTGGATATAATATTATTTACGCTCACAATTTAGCCTCCTAACGTTATATCAATGCAATCAGCTGCAGTATTTACATTTTAAACCCTCCACTTACAGAAAACAGCACATGTAGATGATGTTGCTGTGTTCCATCTCTGAGAAATCTGACTTTGGAACACCTTGTTTTTACTGTTTTCTAAGTAATTTGTGGCCACACAGCTGTCTGAGCACACCACAGCCACCCAGCAGCTTCTAATGCAGCTTGCATTGTGAGACGTTCAGGGAACATCGGTAAATTACACCGTCTATTGATGCATATCCTGCTTGTGTTCAAGTGGGAGGTGCCGCTAACTGAGAAAGCTCCTCAGATTTCAGCATGATGAGAGGAATTCAAGATTAGCACCTAATTTTCAGCCTTTCTATGTGTTTTTTTGCTGTTGTAGGTCTCTATGATCGAATATATTTACGTTGAGTCTGTTTCTGGGACAGTTTCTACACATTATCTTTAGCTCAGAGTGTTTTTTTTGTAGGCCTGATATGAAGAAGATATGCAACAACAAATGTTTAAATGTGGATTAGCTTCACAGTTTCCGCATCTTTCTACTTTAGTACTAGGAATGTTAAAGAATAACCATTAATCGATTCATCGGCATTAATAAATTAAGCGATTAAATACCATTAAGGCTGAAAACAAGGAACATGGATGTCAGAAAATGAATTATAGATCAGCTGTAGTAGATCTCTGGAGCCTCTTAGTGTTCATTAAGATGAAAACTGTAATTTGTTCTGTTGGTCTGAGGAGGCGGTCATTCGGACTACAGGTTCCATGTTTGCAAGCACAGAGCATTGTGGGGTTTAGCTAGCAACAGGCACCCTGACAAAGACTTCTGTGGTGGTTAATGGTTTTTGGCTCAAGCTTGCCGGGGTTTATTTGGCAACGGGCACCACGACAAAGACTCAAGTGTTGATTAATGGTGAAGTTGGTGCGACCAGCTTTCTCAGTCATAGTAACAAAAGTCAGTCTGGAGCGCTGCTTGGGTTGTATACAAGACTTGAATCCTGCAGGTCTCGGGTCAAGACAAGCCTAGAATCACATAAATCTTGGGTCACTGAAAGACCTTAAAATTCGTACCAGTCTTGGGTCGCTGATGACGTCAATTCATGCGAGTCTTAGGTTGTTAACAGGCCTCAAATCGTTCAAGTCTAGATTAAATGGACCTTTATTTGTGTGAATCTTGTTTGTTGTCAAGGCTCCGATTTAAACGAGTCTTAGGTTGTTAACAGACCTTGATTCATGAGCGTTCTTGAGTTGTCAACAAGTCATGTTGTATGCAAGTTTCAGGTCACTGGCAAGCCTTAATTAATGCCACCTTTAGATGGTGGGTGAGCCTTGACTTATACAAGTCTCGGGCCATAAAGGAGCCTTGATTCATGCCAGTCTCAAGTTGTCGGCAAGCCTTGATTCATGCGAGTTTATGATTGTTAAAAAAACCTCAATTCGTTTTGAGTCTCAGGTCATTGTGGGGCCTCGTTCATACGAATCTTTGCTTGCTGACGGCCTTGATTCATGCAAGTCTATGGAATAAATTTCCTGTCATAATTCAAGAGCATTTTTAAATTGATTTGAGGGCAGCATTTATCGATTTCATTCTCAGATTTTGTGATATTGTCTCTCAGAACTCTGCTCTCGCGCTCAAATTTGCTCTGCGCGTGCTCAAACTGTGTCCTCGCACTCGGTTACGATGCTGCTCGCGCAGATTACTTGCCGCTCAAACTCAAACTCTTCCTCTTGCTCTCACGGAACTTTCTGCTCACGGATCTCTGCTCTGCTCTCTGATTTTTTTGTGTATCAACGCTGTCAATCAATAGAAGGCCGGCTAGCTTTGATCAATCACATTATCCCTGTTTGTATACGGGTGCGTTCGCTGTTTTTCCGAGGAGCGTCGCATACGGGCAGACACTCTTTCACACAGGTTTTATCCACTCACCTACCTCGCGGACTGTAATAAATGTGATTTCTTTTATTTTTTTGACCACTGTTGGAATAAAATATCATTCCAATACATGCAACAGCGTCCAAGCTTCTCATTAATGGCTATATTGTAATAATAATAGTGGCATCGAATGCTGCTCTTTGAGGTGTGCTGGTGGAGAAACAATGTCACCATCCTGAAGCTAGCGGGACTACATACTTGATACCTTACACAGCAGCAGCAGAGGTACAGATGTTGTAGCTGAGAAAGTTTGGAGGTTGCCACTTCGTGCATTCCAAAATAGTAGGGGAGTCAGAGTTTAAGTGACGCCAACAAAATGTGACTCCAGATTTATTCATATCATACAATCTGCACAGTTAACTCAACCTTCATATTTCTGTTAAAGTCCTAGTTTTGAAATAGTCTGTCTGTTCTTAATTTGCCATACTGTGATCATTTGGCCCTTATTTTATTATTCTGTTCTTACAGACTGTATTTACTAGGTTTTTGTAAAAAACAAAACAAAAAAAACTTGTTGTAATTTGGTGTTTTAGCTCTTGTGGGATAAGTAAAGAAATTCAATTCTATTATATTGGTTAACTGACCCAATAAAATAACAACAATAACGAATGACTTTATACTTAAGAACTATACTTATATTAAAGACTTTATACATAAATACCAGACATATTTGATTCAAACGAGTTTTGAGTTGTTCACAGGCCTTGATTCGTGCGAGTCTCAAGCTGTGAACAAGCCTTACTTTATGCGAGTTTTAGGTCACTGGTGAGTGTTCATTAATGCCAGTTGTAGGTTGTTGTTGAGCCTTGAGTTAAACGAGTCTCAGGTCATAAGGGAGCCTCAATTTGTGCTAATCTCAAGTCATTGGCAAGCTTTGATTCATGCGATTTTATGGTTGTTGACAAACCTCAATTTGTGTGAGTCTCAGGTCATTAAGGGCCTCAATTCGTACGAATCTTTGGTTGCTGACAGGCCTTCATTCATGCAAGTCTGGTTGTTGACGAGACTTGATTCATGAGAGTCTTGGGTTTGCAGCAAAGCTAAATTCAAGAGAGCCTGGGTTGATTTATGTGACTTTTGGGTTGCTGAGACTTACTCAGGCGGGTTTCGAGTTGTTGAGGAGATTTGAGTCATGTGGTGGTAATAAATACGTGCTGGTACTCCCTTCCAGTCACTTAGAAGTGTTGAAGCCTCTAGAATGAAGATGAAACGTCTTCAAGAACCCAAAAATAAGTCCAGTTACCTTCTACTGCAGCACCAGTGAAGTATTCCCTCTGTGTGTCTGAACTAACTCATATTTTGACTAAATATCTTCCAACCATCTGTGTTCCTGCTCTGTTGTGTCACAGTGACCACAGTGTCATTAACACATCAACACTAAGCTGCTCTTCAGCTAAAATAATCCAGATGTCGACTGTTTACTGGCAGTTATTAGTGGTTATGTCCAGGTTTATCTCCTCATCGGGACTTTGTTTAATCAACAGGAGACAGTTAATGTCACAAAGAGTCGATGAAAACGAGGCTACGCTTTTATTTCTCTCTTTTATCTCAGCTGCGTCTAAAAAGCATAAAGACAAAAAAAACAACAACAACAAAAAAACAAGAATGAAAAAAGTCTGCGGGCTTCAGCGAGTCCTGCCCTCCCTCCTCCTCCTCCTGCACCTCTTATCCCTTTGCCTCCGTGTGATAGCGGAGTTTTCAGTCATATTCTTTTGACTTATTCAAGATTTCACCAGCTGTGTTTTTTAATCTCAAAAATTCCTGCTCTTGTGAAATTTTGGGGCTGGAAGTGATAAGCGTCTGTTGGTTGGCTTGGTTTGATAAACCCATGGAAATTCTGTCAGGTGCTAATCGAGACGAGATTAGAGATTAGGCTGCGTGTGTGTGTGTGTGTGTGTGTGTGTGTGTGTGTGTTGAGGTGAGGGTTGTGTGTATTAGATTGTATAAGAAGAAGATGAGAGAAGTCAGCCATGCTGCACATGTGAGCGAGTTTGTCTGTCGATAGCAAACTGACTCGGCGTCCTTGTGTTTCTCTATTTGTGTGTTTTAACCCCACGCAAACACACACACCAACACACACACACACTCCCTCCTTTGCCATCACACTGTTGATTTACTCCCCTCTTTCTCTTTTTTTCCCTCTCTTCTCTGGGGTTCCTCGGTTGCCCGGCGCTGCCATTATCAGTTCTCTGTAAATCAGCCATGTTTGACGACCTGCTCTTGTCAACCTGGGATCAATACCTAGGTTCTTTTATCAGGCCAGCGCTGGCTAATAAAGGCAGGGCCTCTTATCCACCATCTGGAAGACACACAACACACACACACACACACACACACACACACACACACACACACACACACACACACACACACACACACAGAGCAGCGATAACTGCCTGATAACTTTAGCAAGAAAAACACATTCTACTAGTGAGAGGACCTGCTGTTCTCTCCATAACAACCCTGCTGCTGCTGGGCCACAGCGTATTATACCAACTACTTCATTGAGGAAGAACTCGAGCATCTGTTCTCTCTTTCTTTCTCTGTTGTGGTGTTTCTTCTTCTTCTTTTTTTCCTACCGTCTCTCTTTCTCAGATTGCTCTACAGTTGCAGCAGCAGTAACAGCGACATGAAAAAAGTTCCTCTTTCAGAACAATCATTTTTATACATCACAGGAAGCCGATAAAAATCCACTTCTGGCCTGATAAGTCGACAACGGTACCTCCTGTTGACCTCTAATTGCGTGCCCTCATATATGGGCCAATCGGAGGAGAATTTTGTAAAGTTGCTTTTTTCTGCTTTTTCATCAGAAACTGATTTAAACCGTGATTTAGCGAAAGACGTGTGTGATGCATAAACGGTACAAAATGACAGAGGCGGCTAATCTCCTCCAAGGTATTCATCATGATGAGCTGTCAACAGGCTGATACCAGTCTGTTAACTAAAGATAGTAGAAAAGTATCAAGCCTTTTCTGTGTTGTTTTTTTGCTGTTGTGAATATATTTGTGTTTTTAGTTTGTAGTTGGACTATTATAGACGACATTCAGCTCAGGGTGTGTTTTTTTTCATAGGCCTTAGAGATATAAGGAAGACCTGCAATGATTAATCCCAGATATTAAAATATGCATATTAGCCAGGCATGTTCGTGCAATCTTTTTGCTTCAGTGGTTGCATTTCTAACAGCCATGCCATAAATAACCATTTATTGTTCATTGACATTAATATTTAACTGATCATGACAACAAAAAGGCTGGCCAGAAAATGTATTGGATTAAATTAATTAGCTATAGTACTCAGTTGTGCCATCAGATTGGAGGTTTTTAGTATTATTTAAGACAGAAAAGTGCTGTTTATTTATTTTGGGTTTGTGGCTGGTTTTGCTAGGCAATGAGCATCATGACAAAGACTTGATGTGGTTGATGGATTCTGGCTACAGCTTATGGGGTTTTAGCTAGCAATGGGCACCATGACAAAGACTTATGTGGTGGTTGATGGTTTCTAGCTACAACTTGTGGGTTTTTGCTAGAAATGACACCATGACAAAGACTTCTTGTGGTGATTAATGTTTTCCAGCTAAAGTTTGCGAGGGTTTAGTTATCTACAGCCACCATGACAGAAACTTCAGGTGGTGGTTGGATGGTTTCCGGCTCAGCTTGTGGGGTTTTAGCTAGCAACCAGTACCATGACAAAGACTTTGTGTAATTAATTGATTTCCAGCTCCAGCATGTGGAAGTTTAGCTAGCTATGGGACACCATTACAAAGACTTCTGTGATGATTATGGTTTCCAGACAGAGTTCAGGTATTGAAGAGGAGCTGTACTTTACGGAAATAGCATTCCTGTTAGCGACTAGCTATCATAATCTGTAGCTTACGTGTTCATGGTTTAAAATTGTATTATCGTCACATGGGAAAATGTCTGTGCGCTTCTTTCATTTCAGTTATTAATTAATCATGATTATCGTGGGACACACCGTCTTCTTTGATGTGGTATCAGTTTGTGTGGAGTCGACTCAGTAATTGTGAATGAATAGTTTTATTTCTTCGTTCACGAGTAATCATGTTATTATTAGGGTTTAAAACATGTTTATGGCATCAGTTGCTTCGTAAACAGATAAAGACATGTCACAAGGTCCAACCTAATAAGATATCATCAGGTTGTTTATCGGACGCCAACATGTCGAACTGCTATCAAGATTACAACTGCTATCACGATATTGGTGTCAGTTAAGGAAATGTGGACAGACAGATTCTGTATTTGACACCCGCTGTCCTTGAAAAATAATGTTTCTATACAAATAAATTGTTTTATGGTAATGCTTGAAACTTCAGGAACAAGACGAAACGTACAAAAATGAGACTGGGGTACTTCAGTTTTCCACTCACTGGTTCGCTTTAGTCACCAAATGACTCTTTAGGGAATATCACTTCCTGGTTAAATACAAACCTTTTACAAGTCATTAAAGATTCTCCTTACCATAGTATTACCAACATTACGTTCCCATAGAGCTAAACTGCCTTTTCATTTGAAAGAGTCGTATGAAAAACGTCCAGTTAGTAGGTGTAATGGAAGGTGGAGGTTAAAGTCAGCAACAAGTCGTTTT
Source organism: Acanthochromis polyacanthus (assembly GCF_021347895.1). Lineage (NCBI taxonomy): Eukaryota > Metazoa > Chordata > Actinopteri > Pomacentridae > Acanthochromis > Acanthochromis polyacanthus. The sequence continues at coordinate 37,149,536 of NC_067120.1, read as the reverse complement.
GACCAACTAGATCAGGGTTTCCATCCACGTAAGACCACCATGAGTTGAATTTTCATTCATTATTGGCTAGAAAATGTGTAAAATAACAGTAAATTGTTTAAGTACTGCAGCTGAATCTTTTTTAAAGAAACCGTATTGGAGGAGGGTCCAGTTTTCCCAAATATTAGGGCTGCAGCATACGAAGCCTCGAGTAATCGTCTGAGCACGATACGTCATCAAAGCGGAAGTGAGGGCGCAATGCAACAGAAATCACCATCTGACCGGAACACGGACGGACATCGCGCTGCTTTGTGCATGTATTATGTATGCACGATGCAGCGTGGACGTCCGTGTTTAGATACAGCTGTATAGTAAACGCTGACTATCCGCGCTTACGATAGATCGCGGATGTCCGCACTGCATCGTGCATACATAATATATGCACGATGCAGCGCCGATGTTCGCTCACTTCCGCTTTTGAAGACGTATCGTGCTCAGACGATTACTCGAGGCTTCGTTAGCTGCAGCCACTTACCAATATGTATGTATATTTTCATTTGATTACATGGAAAATTATTCTACTATTGTTCTGAGATCTCAAAACCTCAACAAACACCAAACCTAGCAGCTCGGTCTCGATGAAATTTGTTCCTGTACGACTAAACTGCATCCTCAATGAGGTTCTCACTGGTAGATATTGGAAAATATCACAGATTGGGTTAAGTTTGACAATTTGCTAGATATTTCAAGCGGTCTCTCCATTTTCCGGGTCACCAGGGTGACAAATTCCACTCTTACATATGGATTGGCTGGTTTGAAAGAGCAAAAATGTCGGAAAATATGTTGATTTGAGACATTTTTAAGATATTTTCTTTGTCACAAACGAGCGTAATCCGGCGAACCCTCAAAGCATAACTGTTTAATTGTATAGGAACCGAATTTCAAGCATTGAAATGTTTTTATGAAGAGTTTCAGTTGGAAATCTACGTCTGACTCATAGGAGAATATTTCTACATGGTTTAAGCTCAGTTTAGGTGTTGTACAAATGCCTGCTCATGTGGCACAAATTTCCCCCCAGCATGCTTGAATAATTTGCACTTTCTTCTCATTTCATGTATGATTTTTGCCTCTTTTCTCCTCTGACTGTCTTTTTGCGTCTCATCGATTGAGCTCTGAGTGTCTTGATGGATTCTGCTGCTGCTTTTCTCTGCACAGCTCCATCCCTGACCAACGCGCACGTTAAATTACAATAAAAGACGCGTGGCACACCAGGCGGCAGCGACGGCGTTTTTAAAATGAAACCGGGAGCGCCTGAGAACAGCTCGGAGGGCTGCAGAAGTTGGGAGGCGAGAGATTGTTGGGTGACTTTGCCCTGCAGGTGTGACAGGGGAAGTTCAGCTTATCAGATTGATGGAGACTGTCTCGCTATGGGGGAGGGCGGGAGGGAAGAGGGAGAGGGGGGGGTTGGCAGAAAAGTGTCTGTCGACTCCTCCTGATACCTGCCTCCCTGTCTGAGATGATATGGGAGATAATATTGATAATACTTAAACGCAATAACTGGTCTCCAGCTCCCTCCCTGCTGCAGCCCCTGCAGGATAAAATCAATGTCCATTCAATGTGATTTATAGCTGAAAAATGGCACTGTTTAGGCAGGGGGGAGGGTGTCTGTGTGGTGTTGGCGTGTGTGTGGTGTGTGTGTGTGTGTGGTGCGTTACAGTATGTGGTAGAAAAAGGTGGACGTGACGTGAAACTGGATGTTGGTTTTGCTTCACGATCCGGTCGACGCTCGGCTCTAATAATAATGATATACCAATAATGATGGCGTACTGCGGAGGCGTCACGTGTTCGCCGGGCATTTTATGGCCCAGTTCGATCGGGCGCTATCGCGTTTATCGGAGCGGGAATGCAAGGAAACACGGCCTTGTGCAGCCAACAGAGGTGTTATCGGGGTGGAGGCTGAAGGCGGGATTTGGGGAAGGGGAGAGACGAGGAGAAGTTAGGAGGACGAGGGTTCGGACAAAGGACAGCAGATATGGAAGGGAGAAAGTGGATGGACTGCTTTTAGATACGCAGCCTTAAAGCGATAGAGGAGTTCTTTAATCAGGCCCGGGATTCTTTTAGGTTTCATTGTCGATTAATCTGCGGACGGTTTCTCAATTCTGTCCGTAAAATGATGGAAAACAGTGAGAAACAGCACCACTCCCATCTTTTTTGTCTCACACAAAGTCCAAACGCAATCATAAAGAAGCCTGAAATCCACAAATCTGAGAGGCTAAAAGGTAAAAGGCAAATACAAATATTTTAAGAGTCTTGTTTTTTCTCATCAACAATCCAAACCCAAACAGATTCAGTCTCTTATGACATAAATAAGCATAAATCTGCAAGAAAATAAATATATAAAAATATCTGCAGGTTAACTTTTATTGATTGATCAGAAAGCTCAAACTGCAGCAGGAATGTACGTCTACTAATGTATGTTTTCTCTCATAGTAAGTCAAAACCCAAACAGATTTAGTCACAAATGATATACATAAGCATAGAATCTGAGAAGCTAGAAGCCAAAAAATGAATGAAAATATCTGCAGGTTCATTTTCCACTGACTGACCGATGGTTGGAGCTCTAATGACACAAGAAACGTCTGACATGTGGTGAAAGGTTTCAACCAGAAACATGCCGGTTTGGTGAAGTGTCATTGAAACTCTCAGCTATTTTTCCTTAAATTCTAAGCCTAAAAACAAAATAGACCATCATGAACCATCTTAGACTCAATAGATCTGATTAAACCTGCCCATAAGACTATTTTTCTGTCATTTATTCTTTTAGGTTTTCGTTATTGGTTAGTCTGCAAACAGTTTTTCAATTTTGTCTGTTAAAAGATGGAAAACAGTGAAAAATGGCACCACTTCCCCCAGTGACCTTTCATTTTGTTTCATCGAGAGTCAAAAACCCACAGATTCAATCTCCTGTGACATAAAAAACATAAAATCCCCAAATCTGAGAAGCTAAAACCATCATTATTTTTGCACTTTTGTTAAAAAAAAAGGTTCATTTTTTTGTTGACTGACCGATCAAAAAGCCCAGCTTTATGAGGATGTTTAACAGTTACAAAGACCAAACTAGAACTGCATAATTTTAGAAAAAGAGACATTGTGTTGTCAGATGTGTGAGCGGATTAGAAGCAGAGTGGTCTAACCCACAAAAAATCCACTCTGAGTTTTTATATCATTTCTGTAATGTTTATGGTCTAGATTTTAGTAGAAAAGTGGTCGAGCCCACAACCCAACAACAGCGATAGAGTGGCGCTTCGAATGTTAGACCATTCTTGAAAACACCAAACTTTGAATCCATTTTTCTCAAAAACAATAGAAAGTGGGCTCGACCATTCTGCTTTCAAAACCTTCAAATCATAGAAAAAACAACTAACTACACGGCTTAAGTCATTAAAGAAACTAGCAATGTGGCTAAGTCATAGATGAAGCTAACAACAAAGCTAAGGTTATAAAAAGAAGCTAAACACATAGCTAAATTAATACAAAAAATAGCTAAATGCACAGCTATGGCCATTAAAAGATACTAACTACACATTTTAAGTTATAGAGGAAGCTAGCTACACAGCTAAAGTTATAGAAAGATGCTAACTACACAGCTAAAGTCATTAAAGAAACTAGCAGCGTGGCAAAGTCATAGATGAAGCTAACAACAAAGCTAAGGTTATAAAAAGAAGCTAAACACATAGCTAAATTAATACAAAAAATAGCTAAATGCACATCTATGACCATTAAAAGATAGTAACTACACATTTTAAGTTATAGAGGAAGCTAGCTGCACAGCTAAAGTCATAGAAAGATGCTAACTACACAGCTAAAGTTATAGAAAGATGCTAACTACACAGCTAAAGTCATAGAAAGATGCTAACTACACAGCTAAAGTCATAGAAAGATGCTAACTACACAGCTAAAGTTATAGAAAGATGCTAGCTACAGAGCTAAAGTTATAGAAAGATGCTAACTACACAGCTAAAGTCACAGAGGAAGGTAACTACACCGATAAAATCATAGAAAGCAGCGATCAGTGCAGCTTAAGTGGGATGGTTAGAAGCAGAGTGGGCTAACTCACAACCCCGGTAAAGCGTTAAAGTGGCGCTTCGAATGTTGGACCGCTCTTGAAAACACTAAACTTTGAACCCATTTTTGTCAAAAGTTACAGAACGAGGGTCAGACCACTCTGCTTCCAAACCCTTCTCACATTCCCAAGTAGTTTATTGCTTTGGACGGCTTTCAGATCTGTTTCTCACTCAATAAATTGGACTGAATCTAATTTTTCTTGCAGATTAGTCAGAAAAAATGAAAATCTTGTGAGTTTGTAGCTATCAGTTGACTGTTCAGTGACTGAATTTGAGATGTTTTTCAATTGTAAACTGGACTTTAATCATAGTTGCACTAAAATGCGCCATAATCTGCAGCCTCCAAAAACCAGCATTGGGTTGTGTTTTACTCATGGATGGCCGAAAGTTTTAATTATGCAACACTAACTGTACTGGTAAGCAATCATCTAATTCATTGATTAACCTTTAGATACACTTTTTGTCCAGATTAACTGCAGTTGAATAGTTTAAAGAGTAAACTGGTTTGCCAGTTTACTCTGCAGTACAATCACTGTATGTGAAAAAAAAATGTATTTCCGTTGGTACTAACCACAAGTTTCTAAGTCATACAGTTTCCCACCGTCATGGTTCTGATATTACCAGATTGCAGACAATCACCTCCACGCAGTTATGAAGATAGATCTCTACTGCCAGCATTTTATGGTGAGATAAATGTAAAAACAGGACAGCTCCACAATATAAAAGCGAAATTTTCATCCATATAGAAGCTACAATATAAAAAACTGTTAGTATCCTCATGTAAAATGGTGGAAAAGACTGTTCTGGAAGGAGCTACATGTCTGGATAAACCGAAGAATGATCAAGATAGGAGTTTAAATGTGGCGGTGGTGACGTTAGAGCTCATAACTGGGGGAGCTTTTAGAATATTTCACCGCTGTGTCAGCTGAAATGTTCTGTTTTCTAGGCCTGTGATGTGTTCCTGTGCAGTAGAATTGATTCTAAAAGTGAGAAGTTACTAATCTGGTTCCATGCAGGCAGTTTTTGAGTCACCCTTGTCCTGCTGATGATGTAAGAGCGAGAGATGTTGGGGTCAGATAGCCGGTCTGATGTAACTATTAATCTAATCTCGCTAATCACGAGCGCTAATAGGGAGGGACGAGCAGCGCGATCAAACGGCCGATAGTAGCCGCTCAGCCAAAGTTCAGGGTTCGCGTATCTCCTGGACGCTTTCAGATTGACGCTCACGCAGGTCCGTCCACGTGCACAGGGGCTTTGATCAGCCTCGGTAATCAGTCTGATCGATGGCAGTAATATCAGCGCTGATTAGAGAACGCTGCAGCCTCAGAGACTGCTGAAGGCGACGGTTTCAGATGGAGGAGGAAGAAAAAAAGACGTTCAGATGATGGATATCTGGAGTAGAAAGATCAAAAAACAAGGTGGAGACGTTTCGTTTGTCGATCCGCAGAAAGAAAAACAACAACCAGGCACACATTTATCTGCATTTAGACTTAAAAATGAATGTTTGTGGGCCTTTTAAGGACTTTAAGACCTGGATTTAACAGATAAACAACAACCAGACATTTATTCACATTTACACTCTAAAAATTAATGTCTGGAAGTTTCTGAACCGTTTACGGACTACGTAAAGACTTAGATTTAGCAAAAAAACAACTACACACGTGGACAAAATTGTTGGTACCCCTCAGTTAAAGAAGGAAAAACCCACAATTCTCACTGAAATCACTTGAAACTCACAAAAGTAACAATAAATAAAAATTTATTGAAAATGAAATAATCAAAAACAGCCATCACTTTTGAATTGTTGATTAACATAATTATTTAAAAAAACAAACTCATGAAACAGGCCTGGACAAAAATGATGGTACCTCTATAAAAGATTGAAAACTATTTGACCAGAGTGACATGATTAACTCAGGTGTGTCATTTAATTGACATCACAGGTGTTTCCAAACTCATAATCAGTCAGTCTGCCTATTTAAAGGGAGACAAGTAGTCACCCTGCTGTTTGGTGAAAAGGTGTGTACCACACTGAACATGGACAACAGAAAGCGAAGGAGAGAATTGTCCCAGGACATCCGAAAAAAAATGATAGACAGACATCTTAAAGGTAAAGGCTATAAGACCATCTCTAAACAGCTTGAAGTTCCTGTGACAACAGTGGCTCATATTATTCAGAAGTTCAAGACCCACGGGACAGTAGCCAACCTCCCTGGACGTGGCCGCAAGAGGAAAATTGATGACAAATTGAAGAGACGGATCGTTTGAATTGTATCCAAAGAGCCCAGAGCAACCTCCAAAGAAATTAAAGGTGAACTCCAAGGCCAAGGTACATCAGTGTCAGATCGCACCATTCGTCGATGTTTGAGCCAAAGTGGACTTCATGGGAGACGACCAAGGAGGACACCACTGCTGAAAAAAACTCATAAAAAAGCCAGACTGGAATTTGCAAAAATGCATGTTGACAAGCCACAAAGCTTCTGGGAGAATGTCCTTTGGACAGATGAGACCAAACTGGAGCTTTTTGGTAAGGCACATCAACTCTATGTTCATAGACTCAAAAACCAAGCATACGAAGAAAAGAACACTGTCCCTACGGTGAAACATGGAGGAGGCTGAGTAATGTTTTGGGGCTGCTTTGCTGCATCTGGCACAGGGTGTCTTGAAAGTGTGCAAGGTACGATGAAATCTGAAGACTATCAAGGCATTCTGGAGAGAAATGTGCTGCCTAGTGTCAGAAAGCTTGGTCTCAGTCGCAGGTCATGGGTCTTCCAACAGGACAACGATCCAAAACACACAGCCAAAAACACCCAAGAATGGCTGAGAGAAAAGCGTTGGACTATTCTAAAGTGGCCTTCTATGAGCCCAGATCTGAATCCCATTGAACATATGTGGAAGGAGCTGAAACATGCCATTTGGAGAAGACACCCATCAAACCTGAGACAACTGGAGCTGTTTGCTCATGAGGAGTGGGCCAAAATACCTGTTGACAGCTGCAGAACGCTCATTGACAAATACAGAAATCGTTTAATTGCAGTGATTGCCTCAAAAGGTTGTGCAACAAAATATTAAGTTATGGGTACCATCATTTTTGTCCAGCCCTATTTCATTAGTTTGTTTTTTTTAAATAATTATGTTAATCAACAATTCAAAAGTGATGGCTGATTTTGATTATTTAATTTTCAATAAATTTTTATTTATTGTTACTTTTGTGAGTTTCAAGTGATTTCAGTGAGAATTGTGGGTTTTTCCTTCTTTAACTGAGGGGTACCAACAATTTTGTCCACGTGTGTATGCACACATTTATCTGCATTTAGACTTAAAAATGAATGTTTGTAGACTCTTTATGGACGATGAAAAGACTTGGATTTAACAGAAAAACAACCAGGCACACATTTACACTTAAAATTTAATATTTGGAAGTTTCTGGACCCTTTATGGCCTACATAAAGACCTGCATTTAATAGAAAAACAACAACTAGGCACACATTTATTCACATTTACATTAAAAATTAATGTTTGTGGACCCTTTAAGGACTTTGTTAAGACCTGGATTTAACAGATAAACAACAACCAGACATTAATTCACATTTACACTCTAAAAATTAATGTCTGGAAGTTTCGGAACCCTTTACGGACTACGTAATGACTTAGATTTAGCAAAAAAAAACAACAACTATGCACACATTTATTCACATTTACGCTAAAAATTTATGTTTGCGGACTCTTTAAAGACTTTTTAAGACCTGAATTTAACAGAGAAACAACAACTGTGAGGTGGGATGGATTATCTCAGCAAAGGAGAAGTGCTCACTATCACAGATTTAGACAGATTTGTGAACAATATTTGAGAGAAATGGTGATATTGTGTATGTGGAAAAAGTTTTAGAGCTTTGAGTTCATCTCATAAAAAATGGGAGGAAAAACAAAAGTGTTGTTTATATTTTTGTTGAGTGTAGAAACTACCGTTGGTTGGCTTAGAGTGGCAGTTGTGCTTTTTAAAAAATATTTATGTATATTATTTGTTCAAAATGGATATACTGCTGAAAAAAGAAACATCTTTTTAAGTTCCGACGATTTCTAATTGAGTTGTGTTGATGCTTGTCGAGTACGAAAAATCGAATAACCGCCAGAATAATCAATAGAACACTCGATTATTAAAATAATCGATAGCCGCAGCCCTACAATGCACATACGTTTCAGAAGTTGGATATTTCTGAATTGCAAATAATGTTTTTTAAACAGATTTCAGGAAATATTCTAATAATTCGAGATGCTAGACTTCGTACTGTTATGAGCTATAAGCAAAAATCATCAAATTAGGACAAAAAACAGACTTAAAATGTTTCACTTTATACCTAATGAGTCTAAAATATGCAAAGGGTTGTGATTTTGGAGTAAATAATGAAAACAAATTCACTTTTTCATGATGTTATTGAGATGCACGAGTAAATACTGAGGGAAAGTCATGCTATTTGTCCTCAGTTTGTGCTATCTGTGTTACTGTGTTTAAATTCACTTTGCTAAATGAAACAACCACCTGCTGAAGCTGTAAATCACAGGTTTCATCATGATAACATATCATATGAAATCTTTAATTGACTTTTTGTCTATCGCAAAATCTGCAAAAAAAGGAGTTTCTTATTCAATTAAGGGGCCTGCAGTCGATATAAATAAGCTAAGAAACAACAATAAAAGCACATTAACACAATAAGTTTCATTTATATTCTCAATTTACTAAAAGCAACCAAAGTTTGGGTTCACTATTTATTCCTAATCGTTGATAAACAACCAAAATTAAATCATGAATATGAAATTAAATGAAAAAACAATCTGTTCTCTGTAAAAACAATTAAAATAAACCTGTTGTTGGTGATGCAGCACCACATTACTCATATTTACCTTGTTATCTATTTAAGAGCTTTTCTTTGTTGACCTTTTATTATAAAAAATATAATTAAAAACAAAACTAAAAAGTTTTCTATTACAGCTGGACACATTTAAGGAGGATTTTTGAGTAAATATTTGTTAATACTTAGCATTTACACAATATATTTTTGCAAAATATTTCTAAAGAAACTAATTTCTGACAACTAACAAGGTGACTAGTGAACCCAAACTTCTAAGTGCGCTTCCAGGAATATTTCTAATTCGAAAATTACAATTTCAGCGCAAAGAAATCCACATACTCTCATTTCATAATATAGCACTGCTGGATAGCTAACGTTAGCACTGCAGTAAAAACTTAAAATGATTTTTAGACCAATTTTGAGTTTTTGAAATTGTGTAGATATGTTAAGATAACGAAAGAGACTTGTGATACGAAACTTTAAGGTGAACAAACAAGCTAATTTTATTGAATTATCTGAACTTAAGTCAACTACCGCAGAAATTTGAGTTTAAATTTCACACAATATTAAGTTGATGCAACATTATTATTATTCTAAGCAATATTTGCAGCTTAAATAGTTAATTTAAATCTGTATATTAGATTTAGTTTTAATTAAGTCCACACGCAGGAGGTTTCAATCAGTGACAACTGTATGTTTTAAATGTGATTTTGTGTTTTGTTGTTTGCAGAACCGAGGACGCAGGACTCTGGAGGAGGAGGAGGAGGAGAAGGCCCAGAGGATGAAGATGGCGAAGGGGAGGAGCAACCTGCAACTCACAGCGGTGGTGAGGAGGAAGAGGAAGGAGAGGAAGAGGAGGAGGTGTTACAGTGGAGAGGTCCAGGTCAGTAAACGCTCTCATAACATGCTAAAATGTACATTTACACCCAAATTAACAGCAGTTATTTGCACAAAACTGACATTTCTAGTGTGAAAGTTACCTCAGAAGCACTTTCTGAGCTTTATCAGTCAATTTCTAATTGAAATAGTTGAGGGAACATGCAGGAAATCCACCAAACCTTCTTCATAGAGACGTTTTCCCATGTCTCAGTCTGTGGTTGCGCAACATTTATTTGGCCTTTCATCACTATTTGTTGCTGAATTCCACAGTCTCTGGTGGAAACATCACCGCTGCTCTCTTTCTGTGTTCACATCCTTTATTTACTGGTAGCTCTGGGGCCTCCCCACCTCTTTTTTTAGTAGTGACCCACCATGCGTGCTGATGATGTAAAGATTAACAGCAATATTTAAATCAGAAAATGTGTTGACTTGGTCTTTTTCTGGAGGTCGCTCTTCAGTGGCTGAACATCAGACAGGTGCGTGACCACAAGTTGTGCTGAAAACGGTCCAACAAAAAGTGTTCTGATGTCAGATTTACTCAACTTGAAACTAAATGATTTTATCTAAGTGGACTGTTTTCTGTGAAACTGAGACACGGTTTGGTCCAGTTCTACTGCAGCGGTAAAAAGAATGTAGAAATAGCATGATAATAATTGTTTATTTACAAAAAAAAATGGTTGATGCTAGAGGTACGGACCCGTACCTGTAGCATCTGTACTAGAGGTACGGACCCGTTAAGGTCACTGAAGAGCTGGCGATGGTTAACTACTATTTGCTGCACATTACAGGCAGTTTATATGAATGACTTTGACGGCGAACATTGTATAATTTAACCAAAAATACACCGTCTCCTCTCACACTTTACGTAGACAATGTAATTTTTACGCTTTTAGACGCCGTGTCTAAATTGTTTGAAGTCCAGTTCCTATTAATTAGTTTACCGCGTTCAGTGGTGGAAGCGGCTGACGAACTCCATTGCAAATGTTCCCATTTAATTTCGGACGCTAATTTACAAGATAAAGTTAAAGATGTCGAATATGAAACAAACACTCGTGAATGGTGAGGAGCAGCTCTTTCATTCGGCATGAATTAAAAAAACCCACAAACTCGATTTACTGTGATATTGTGAGATTTGTTTGTGGTTATGTAACTTAGCCATTCAACAGAGTCCGCTAACATTAAAGTGACTGGCGTGCAGTGTCTGTGTTGACAGACGTAGAAAATACATCAGGGTTTTGTTTAGGTTGTTAATATGTAATAGTCTGTCGCTACTTTTGAAGGTAAAAAAATACTTATAGTTTGCTGGCTGTTAGTTCCGCCATTCATTCCGCAGATTCACCTCGAATCACGGAAGCACCTTCATCAGCGTCGCCGACTCATTAATATTTATGTCCGTCGGATTACCAGCCAATCACGAAGCGCGTTCATCAGCCGGCTCATTAATATTTATGTACGGCTCATTAATATTAAGGGAAAGTGCCCTATCCGTAGGCCACAGGCTACGGATACGGGTCCGTATCTGTAGACACTACCAAAAAAAATCATAGTTCAACTTCCTGATTCTTACTTTCATATATAATGCCTTGAAATCCTGAAAAAGAAGTTTGAGCTGTTAACATTACACCACAATAAAATAAATAGAAAATGTTTAAAGACCAAAGAGATCCAAAAATACAGCCAGACACAGAATTTCAGTATAAAAGCTCAAAAAATGGTGCAAAACACCAAGAAACGATTTACAGAATAAGAGCAAAAAGAAAAAAATTGAAGCTGCAAAATTAACAGTAATTTCATCGTAATGCGAATAAATAAGTACGAGTTACCAAGTTCAGCAAGATTCATAACAGTGACTGCAGCTTTAAAGGCTAACACTGTTAGCCTAGCATGCTACAGCTAATAGACAGTTGGGAAAATAGTAATAATAAGAACTATTTTTATAGTACCACTTTAAAAACAATTACAAAGTGCTCTGAATATAGTTTCACCCTAGAAAGTCAGTCATTCCAAAGAGACAGGAGAGAAAAAAAAGGCCTAAGATGGTAAAAAAAAAATACAGAATTTCAAAATAAAAGCTCCACAAATGCCACATTTTTTCCACATTAAGATCAAATGCATAAGAGCAAAAAAAAGACCTAATGTGTAAAATTTAATTTCAACCAATGAAAGAGTTAACATCATGGCAAAAAAGACCAGAGACGACAAAAGATACAGAATTTCAAAATAAAACCACCAAAATGCCACTTTTTGTCTTTTTCTTCAAGGTATTTTAAAGTATTTTATCTTAAAATGTTGAAAAAATTTAAAATTGCGATTAAAATGTTCATAAAAGAATAAAAGGGTTAGGTTACCATGATGTCGTACGAGATTCATAACAATTTCTGCAGCTTTAAAGGCTAGCACTGTTAGCCTAGCATGCTACAGCTAATTGACAGCAACTGCTGCGCTGCTAAAGCCTCCCTGGTGAAACTAGAAGTTGTAGAGTTTCTGTTCCAGGATGCTTTGCATACAAAATGAGACCTTCTTAGTTGATTTGATGTTAGCTTTAGCTGTCAAAAGTGTGCTGTAGCTCATCATATGTCCTTAATGAAGCATTAGAGCGTGCACTGCTTTGTTTGAATAACCTTTATTGAGCTGCGAGCAGACACAGATGGCGGGGAAATGTCAGGCTGTAGCAGTAATGATAATGATAACTTTATTTTCATACAACTGTTTGAAAAACACATTTACAAAGTGCTTTGAAGACAGTTTAATTCAAGAAAGTTGGCTATTTCAAAGAAACGGGAAAGAATCCGCCCAAGACAGTAAAAATACAGAGTTTCAATATAAAAGCACCAAAAATGCTGCTTATTTCTACACAGTAACATAAAATACATGTTATAAGAGGAAAGGAAAAAGACAAAAGTGTAAAATTATGTTTAAAAAGAATAAAAGAGTTAGCATGATGTCGTACAAGATCAATGACAATAACTGCAGCTTTAAAGGCTAACACTGTTAGCCTAGCATGCTACAGCTAATAGACATCAACTGGTGCTCTGCTAAACTTCCCTGGTGGAACTAGAAGCTGTAGAGTTTCTGTTCCAGGATGCTTTCTGTACATGACGAGACCTTCTCAGTTGACCTGATGTTAGCTTTAGCTGTCAGAGGTGTTTTGTAGCTCATCATATGCTCTGAAGTGGGTGATTTCTGGCTGATTTTTACGTCCAGACTTTTCTTTCTGCGTCCATCTTGCAGGAGATGTGAGCCTGACAGGCCGGGAGAGGAAATTTATTCAAGTCCTAACAAAATAAAAAAATACAAAAAAAACAACCACCACCCTCACACACACACACAGACACACGGCTAAGAGAAGATAACAAGTAAATCGCCATAATTTTATTATTTATTTCCTCTCTTATCGAGGTTTGTTTGGTTTATTTATTTCTCTCTGTCTGTTGTCTTCAATGAGTTAAACAATGCAAGAAGATTACCGCACTATCTCACATTATTTTCCTTTTCAAGCTGCGCACGTTTTATGTGTGTGTGCGTGAGTGTTTGTGTGTTTTAATTCGTGCGCCGGGGAAAGAGAGGATGTGTTCATTATCGTCCTGTCCCAGCCTTGTCCCTTTAACAGTAATTGGAGCGATATTAATTGCTGCGCGGTGGCTGGTTGATGGTAGCACCATGATGCTGCACTGATACCGTCCCCTTTTTTTTCCCCGTCCTCTCTCCTCCTCACAAACTAACTGCCGGGTGAGTGATGGGGGAGGAGGATGGGGGAGGAAGGGGGTGAGAGAGTAAGGGAGAGAGATAGCCCCTCTATCAGCTCCGGAGCAGGCGCTGTCTTTATCAGGAGCACGATTGGCAAAAAGGAAACTTTGACCGGTCTGAATTTTTCTCTTATCGTCGAGCTCCCCCTTTCCTCCCCCGTCCTCCCTCCCTCCCTCCCTCCCTCCCTCCCTCCATCCATCCACCTTCTCCTCCTCTGGTCTCTCCATCACCGCTAACAGCCACCTCCTCCCTAACATCCCTCCCCTCATTGTTTCGTCTCGGTGTCACTGCAGGGCCGGAGCCGGAGTCGGCCGGCTAACGTGGCTCCCGTTTCCACGTTACGACCAGAAAGAATATAAAAATGGAGTTTATCTCCTCTGGGAGCGTTGGCATTCCTCTCACTCCTGTTGCCTTTTTGGAGTTTTGGAGCTTTTGGAGCTTTTAATCTGCATGAGGTGTGCTTTGAGGCCTGAATATTTACTCGCGCATCTCAAAAAATCGTGAGAAAGCACATTTGTTTCTCATAATTTACTCCAAAATCCTAAACTTTCATATTTTCTAGACTCAGTAGGCATAAAGTGCGACATTTAAAGCCTTTGCTTTTGTCTTCATTGGCTGATTTTTTTTTTTTGCTTATAGCTTGTAAAAATCCAAAACCAGTATGTCAAATTATTAGAATATGTTCTAAAATCCATTAAAAAAACAACAAAAAAAAACAGAACTTGCCGACAAACATGTCCAACTTCTGAAAAGTGTGTTCATTTTAGGGCTGCAGCTATTGATTATTTTATTTTAATAAGTGAGTATTCTGTTGATCATTCCGGTGGTTAATGGATTTTTCGTATTCGGCAAACATCAACACAACTCAATTAGAAGCCATCATACCTCGAAAAGATATTTTTTGTTATTAAAGTCCATGTCGCTGGATAGCAGCCTTCAGCTCGTCCAAAACGATAAACTTTCATATATTCTACACTCGGTAGGCATAAAGTGAGACATTTCAAGCCTTTGTTTCTGTTGTCATTTGATTATTATTTTTTGCTTGTTGCTCAAAACATCTGAAATAGATATCTCCAATTATTATTATATTTCATAAATTCCATCAAAAAAAAACAAACAGGATTTGCAACACAGAAAGGTCCAACTTCTGGAAAGTATGTTCATTTTAGGACTTCATCTGTCAATTATATTTAATAGTCGAGTATTTTGTCCATTATTTTATCCATTATCGAGTAATCGGATGTCTCCATCTCCAGTTTGCATTCTGTGCTTGGCATTTCAGCATCAAAAGTGAAAGTAACCGTCCAGGCGGTCATCATGCATATATAGTGGATTAAACAAAGCCTCGAGGCATTTTAGTAATCAAAGTATCAGCCCCAGTTCATTTATATACTCAATACTTTTACTTTACTGTGAATTTCTTCACCAGACATGGAAGCGATTAGCCTGAGGTGTTATTAAAGTCCATGTTGCTGGATAGCAGCCTTCAGCTCGTCCAAAATGATAAACTTTCATATATTCTACACTCAGTAGGCATAAAGTGAGACATTTCAAGCCTTTGCTTTTGTCGTCATTAGATGATTTTTGCTTATAGCTCGTAAAAATCCGAACTCCGGTATCTGAAATTGTTAGAATATTTCCTGATTATTCCATTAAAAAAACAGGAAATGTCCAAGTTCTTAAAAGTATGTTCATTTTACGGCTTCAGCTATCGGTTGTGTTTAATAGTTGAGTATTCTTTTGATTATTGTGGCAATTAATTGAGGGTTACAGCATCAAAAACCTGTACTACAAATTACTGCCACCAGGCATGGAAGTGATAAGTCCAAAGATGTTCTGTAATCCCATGTTGCTTGGTATCGTCCATGTTTCTGTTCAGATGAGTTGGTCAAGCACAGTAACACCATTTGGTTTCTAGTTTTGGCTCCGTGTGCAGGAGATCGGTCCTGGTAGGAAAGAAAATTGGCATCTTTATAAATCTGGACAGCAGCTGGAAGCATGAAGTGCTTTACAATTTCCAGGTAGACGTTGCGTTGACTTTAGATTTAATGAAATACGGTGGAGCTACGCCAACACGTGACTGTTGTGCAAAACTTTTAGCAAAATTCTACACGTCTCCTTTAAAACTTCACCAGAAATAAACCGTCTGCAGAAACCAGATCCTGCAAAAAAACCCAAAAAGTCCTCGTAACAACTGAGAAGCCGCGACTGGTTCAGCTGAGATCAACAGTAAAATGTTCAGTTTTCAGGTTGAACTGCTGGCAGTGTTTCTACAGAGAGAATGAGAGGAAAATTAAAGCTACTGGATGAATAAATAAATGCAGCATGGCTCAGAAACGGTGAACAGAGGAGAGAGTTGTTGGAGATACATTCAGCATGGAGAAACATCTTCCTACTGATGATGAAAATAAGGTTGCAGAGGCTATAAAAATGTAAATAATTAAATATATTGCCACCAGATTGAGTAGCAGCTGTGGTGTTGTTGCTGAATCCAGTTTATTTCAGAGGTTTTTCAGGGTTTTTGTGTTTCCGTAGAGGTGCAGGACTTTATATCGCAGAGAAAAATGAACCACAGTGAAGAAAAACGCGACAAGAACAGAAAAACACCCAGAAACTCATAATGCACCGGTCAGCTACAGGTTTTTCTTGTTGCAGCTCAGTTTTTGAGTCTTTAGTTTGCTTCCCTGCAGTCTATTCTCATTTCTTTCGTCTTGTTTTCACCTCTCCTGCTTCATTTCTTACTACTTTCTTCACCTCAGTCACACTACCTCCTTCCAATCCCGCCTCCATCTCGCCTGACGGTGAAAAACCCGCCTCATAAACGGCCATGTTCCAGTCCCAGACCGCGTAGTATCTGCACACATCTGTTAGTTCCAAACTTCTCCCAGTCTGCTGTCTAAATTCATTAAATATTAATCTGCTAATTACATTTCAGAGGCTAAAAAAATACGAATTGTCTGAAATACAGTAATTCCTAGATATGAAAATTTTAATTTCCCTTTCTGGGCACAGTTTGTGTTCTAACCTCCCGATAGGAATCTCTTAATTTATTCAAATATTTTATTCAAATCAGCCTTTGTTGCCGTCATTACAGACTGATATTCACATGAAACGGGGGGGAAAACAACAACAGAGCGTTTTAATTCATCCTCTGCCTGGCTTTTTCTTCCTGCTTAGAGATAATACAATTCATTACTGGACACGACGTTTTCCTCTCGCACGTTTGACACGCTGTGTAATGAGTTGTTTACATGTCAGTCTGAGTAAGTTCCTCAGTCGTAGATGATAGTCCGAGCGATTCTTTTGGTTTGTTTTTGGCTTTTTCTTTGCCTCCCCTTCTCCAGCAGCGGCTATCAAAGCTTTGTGGCTTCCATTGATATGAAAAAAAAAAACATTAAAAATAAAGCGATGATAACTGCGCATGGATTAGAGGCTTCAGCAATTTTCACTTTCTTTAAAACAATCGAGATGCGGCCCGTGTGACGGTCTGACGAGGAGGGAAGTCTAGGTGGGAGCTGCTTCCTATCAGGGATGCCATGATAGCCGCCTTTTTAATCTGCACTGTGTCCATACTGCATGATATGCAAAATAAATTATGAACAGAGGAAGAATCTTCTGAATGACCTTGCAGGCTGGAGGGTTCGATATTTTCTCCCTCGCTGCTTAAAATTCTTGATATGCAAATGGGTGTCACAGTAATCCCTTGTCGTTCGCCGGCGATCCGTCCACGCTCTCTGCTGCCGAACCGAGCAGGAATCCTTTGTCGGTGGGCAGAAATGTGTTTCTAACGTACGAAATGAGCGAAACGTCTACCGATTCAAGGCTGTAAATCAGTAGAACAGCCTTTAAATCTGCAGGAGCGTGACTGGAGTTCAGATCTGCACACCGGCGGAGTGTGATTTTTAAGTTAAATAAATGATCAATTAATGAGCCAATAGAGAATTAAACGTCAACTGTTCTGATAATTAATAAAACATTCAGTCTATTTACGAGGAAAAATACCCCAAAATTGGCAGTGCTGCTTTATTTCATGGCTCTTTTAATGCAAAATCTGCAGCTTCAATATTAAAAATGAATAAAATACAAAAATATAAACATTGAATGTAAATAACATTAAAATGCAAGAAGATTAAAATAGATTTATATAGCAGGCGATGCTAGAAAAACGCTAAGTTGTCTTGAAAAAACTGTAAAAATTACATCATTTATCGGAGCCAGATTCTGTAGAATTGAAAAAAAATTCCTCATTTCTGTCAACTTTCCACAGTTCTTGAAATGTTTTGTCCATTTTCAAGGACAACACCCAAAAAATGTCAATAATTCTTTATTTTAAGCCGCTTTTAATGCAAAAATATGCAGCCTTAACTTTAGAAACAAACAAAATACAGATGTAAAAGCAATAAATGTAAAGAACATTAAAATGAAAAAGGTAAAATTAAAATTATATCGTAGGTGATACTAGAAAAAGGTTCGATTAACCTGCCTGTGGGTTTAAATGTCACGTTATTTGAAAAAATTGCCAAAATGACGCCATTTATCAACTGTAAAAACTGAAATATTCCTCTTGTAGTCCGGATTCCCACAGTCCTTGAATGCATCGTATGTGATGTTTGGTTCGGTGTGAAAAACTTTATCGTACACGTCTCATTTAAAAATTCACCAAAAATAAATCATTTTCTCACAACCAGGAAGCGATTTGTGGCTTTTGAGTGTTTTCACAGAACATAGAAGAGATGCGGACGAAAACTAATTTAATAAATAACAGAATAATGCACACCCTCTGTTGGTAGCATGTTAGCAAAACCTAACATTTGTAAACCCTTGTAACCGTAGCAACATGGTGCATTTTAACCCAGAATGTGATCTTTCTGGTCCCTAAAATAAGAGAAAATAGTCATTAATACAGAGGAGTAACGAGGTGGTGGAACTAGAGGTGAGTGTTTGTTGTTCCGTATGTTCTATACTGAATGTTCTACACGTTTACACTGAGCCAGAGGTTTAGAGTCTGGATGTCTGGACTCCACCGTCATCTTTAACTAATCAACGCTGTAAATCAGAGAGTAAACATCAGCCTTATTACAGCGAGTCAGCGCGTTATTAAACCTGCATCTGGTTCAGTCCCAGCAGCTCCAACCTTTACAAAACAGAAACGGGTGAATTTAGCAGATATTTCAGCTCTGAAGTTTCATTTAGGTTGCTGTGTTTAATAATAACTGTTTCTTTCATAGGTGCACTTCACAGATAAGTGAAGAAATAAACTCAAATTAGCAAAAAAGATAAGGAATAAATTAACATACAGAGACATTTATGCATGTTAGAATTTCACTTTCAATTTAAAAACATATTTATCATTAATTTATTGATGGTTTTTCCATTTCAAATCATTAGGTTTCTGCTGCTCGACTGTTTCTGATTTACTGAAACTTTTTTTTTTTTTTTACATTTTTTTAATCATAAAGTCTGAATATTTCAAATAGTATCTGTGAAACTTTAGCCACATATGTCAAATACTTTGTGATAAAATTCTTTTAAAAATGTGTGCACTGACTTACTTTCAGCAGGTTTTTTCTCAGTGAAATTTGAGTCTGTTTGAACAATAATATGTCAGAAAATATAAAAGGTAAAAACCTGAAGTTTTCACTGTCATTTATAGTCACGTCATTGATTCAGAATCTGTGATATTCTGAGGTACAAACAATATTATATGGGAGGTGGCACTACAAAAATGCAAGGTTGTCTTAAAAAAACTGTGAAAATTACATCATTTTTTTAGAGCTAGAAACTGTAAAAACTAAAAAAAAATCATTTTTTTCCCAATTTGTACAGTTGTTTAGTCCATTTTCCTGAAAAATTGGCAATAACACTTTATTTTATGGCATTTTATTGCAAAACATGCAGCTTCAGCATGAAAAAGAGATCAAATGAAAAAGTTTAAAGCAATAAATGTAAAAAAAAAAACAACCAAACATTATAATTCAAGAAGGTAAAAGCAGCATGATATAGTTGGTGATGCTAGAAAAATGCTTGGTTTTCTTGAAAAACTGCAAAAAATACAACACTTATCAGAGCCAGAAACTGTTAAAACTGCAAAAAAAATGGTCAATAATACTTTATTTTTATGGGACTTTAAATGCGTCACATGCAAAATAAATAAGATGCAGAAATAAAAGCAATAAATGTAAATAACATTAAAATACATGCAGGTAAAAGTAATATTATGCAGTAGGTGATGCTAGAAGAACATGTATATTGAAGAATATGAAGGTGAAACTTTGCCAGGTATATCAGAGATGGTTTAGTATAAATTCCTGTAAAGATCTGATGATTTTCCTGTTAAATCCTCGGCCGTAAACGTTCAGCAGATCCTCCTCCAGTGGAGTGTTTTCCTGCCGGTCCAGCTCCTCCTTATCCTCCCTGCAGAGTTATTTAAATGACCTCCAATAAAGCATTATAATGGCAGGCGTAATAATGGTTATTATTATTTACCAGCAGTGTGTGAGTGTGTGTGGAGGGTTATCGTACTGTAGTTAATTATAACGGAGCGTGGAGGCGCCCTATATGCATATTATCGCCGCTGAGAGTCTCATTTATTTGAGCCGTTGTCACATTTGCATAGCGAGGAACGGAGACTTTAAGGTGCAGCATCATCACTTCAGCGTTTTCTCTTTTCTGATCACATGTTTGTGGAGAAGCTTCCAGTTTTTCTGCTCTATTCACACAGATCCAGGAGCAAACAGCGCGGGCCCCCTTTCATATTTCTGGGCTTTTAATTACAGCTTGGCGAGCCGTTTTCACAACTAAAGGCAGCATTTGTTGGCCTCCCTGCCCTTAACCCTCGTGTCGTCCAGCGGGTCAAATCGTAAAAAAAACAAAACAAATCGACCCGTTTTAAAGTTTGAAAATGAGGAAAAATAAAACATATTTTCACAGTGAAACTTCTGATGTCCACATTTTCAACATTTTTGGGAAATCTTTCAACATTTTTTGGTGGAAAAGAAGAAATGTTAAATTTTGGTTGATTTTTATGTAAATGTTCTTAGGAAAATATTAGAAGTTTTACTGATATATGTAATCACTTTAGACATTTTCAGGATTTTTTTTGGAAGAGTTTTACTCATTTTTTAAAAGTATTTACAAACATTTTCTTGCCAAATTTGTGGGATTTGTTTAAAATAAAACTTTTAAGGAAAACTTTTTAGAATTTTTTTCCTGAAGGCTTTGGGAAAAATATCACTTTAGATATTTTTTGGATTTTTAAATTTTTTTTTACATATTTTTCAAAAAATATTTGCAAGATTTTTCTTTCCAAATTTGGGGAATATTTTTTAAATAAAATTTTTATGGAATTATTGGAATTTTCTTCCAAAAGGTTTTGCAAATTTAATGTTTGAAATTGTGGGAAAAATATCACTTTAGATAAAAAAAATACTTTTTTAAAAATTATTTACAAGAATTTTGTTGCCAAATTTGGGTGATATTTTTTGAAAATAAAACTTTTAAGGGAAACTTAAGGAATTATTGGAATTTTCTTCCTGAAGGTTTTGTAAATTTAAAGTTTGAAAATGTGTGAGGTCGAAATATCACTTTGTATATTTTTGAATTTTATTTAGAAAATTTTTACTAATTTTTTGAAAATATTTACAAGAATTTTCTTGCCAAATTTAGGGGACTTTTTTTAGTAAACTTTTAAGGGAAACTTTTAAAGACTTATTGGAATTTTCTCCCTAAAGGTTTTGCAAATTTTCAGAAATTTGGTGAATTTTTTTTTAAATTTTTGGTTTTTTTTTCAGACGAGGAAACAATATTTTTTGGTGCCCATTTAAATGAGGACAACAGGAGGGTTAAATGTGCTGCAATCCGGTGCGTCTGCGCTGCTATCTGTTATCTGGTTAACCAGCGGCGTAGACGGTTAACTCCCAGCGTCGGGGCTACGGTGTCATCGGAAGGGTCAGCAGGGGTGAGCTGAGGATGGAGGGATGAAAGAGGAGAAGGAGAGCGGGAATTAAAGCCCAGGTGAGAGGAAGGTAGGAGTGGAATATTGAGTCGAGAGAGCAGAGATAACTAATGAAGGGTGACAGAGGGGTTAGGGTTTAGGGATCAATGAGAGATTTTAAGAGGTGCAATCCAGATAGTGAAATTAGAGGTGAGGGGCTGGAAGTGGGTGAGATAGAAGGATGAGGGAGATATCACACAGGAGAGAGAGATGACAGTCGGCTCTGAGGGCTAACAGAGCTAACGGAGCTAACGGAGCTAACAAAGCTAACGGAGCTAACAAAGCTAACGGAGCTAACGGAGCTAACAGAGTGGTAGCAGTCAGTCTGCTGCTGACTAAAACATCTCCACACATGTTTAGATGATTTCTAATTTGTTCCCTCAGAGGATGAACCCAGCAGATGTGATGAGCAGCTCCACCACCAGGATCATGTTTGTGCTCCAGATCAAATATATTTACAGTTTCTGGATGGATTAACATGAAGTTTTAATGCAGACGTTGAAGAAAAAATTTCTCAAGCTAATTTTATTATCCTCGAGAGGCAGTTTGTCCAAATACTTGATGATAAAATAAATTAAAATAGTAAAATTATCGTCAATCATGAGCAAAAGAAATCAGATATTAAAAAAATTAATAAATAAATAAAATAAAATTTATCACTAATAAAATCATCATCAGTTGTAGAAAACATAAATATAATGATAAAATGAAATAAAATAGATTAAAATAATAAAATCATCATTCATAGTCACAAAAATTGGATGATAAAATGAAATAAAATATAAAAGAATAGATAAGAAATAATAGTCTTTATCATTCATAGTCAAAAGAAATCAGATGATAAACTAAAATGAAATAAAATAGATTAAAATCATAATCTATCATAATATAAAAATGATGAAATGAAATGAAATTCATTAGATGAAAATAATAAAATCATCATAAATCATAGTCAAAAGAAATAAGATGATAAAATGAAATTAAACAAAATAAAATAGATTAAACTGATCAAATCAGATTATTATTATTGTTAAAATGACATTGTTGTTTTTTGCTAATTAAAATACAGTGAAAGGGAATGTACATTTTAAAATACAGGTTTTAAAATAAAATAGGTTTTTATATAATTTGACTTCAGGGATTAATAAAGTTATTGTATTGTTTTGAAATAAAGATTTACCATTTGAAAAAATCAAGGTTTTTTTCCCATTAATTTTTTTTTTTTTTTTACAATGCAGCCTATGGATACAAATTTTAAACAATTTCTAAAAAAACATTATTCGACCCCATTCTAAATAATAGTTGTTAAAACAAATGAAGTAGAAAACACATTATGCTAAATGCTAACTTTTAACCTCAAACATTCCCATTAGAATCCATGAACCTCCACAGAAGTCTTCGTCATGGTGCCCCTTGTTGGTTAAACGTAAATAAAATAAAAGACTGATGAGGTGAAAACAGGCTTCAGTAGTGGAGGAGGAGATGTTTACAGAGATTAGACGTTAAGTTTGATGATGAAACGAGCGATGCTGACCCTGCAGACGTCAATAACAACACATTCAGTAAATATATTTAATAATATATTTAACGTCGGTCACCGTATCGACTCGGTTAGACTCCAGGTTGTTGTTCCGCTGACCCACATCCGTCCATCTCCTCCGGTACTGTACTGGGCTCGGTAACCTTCCTCCCTATCTGCAGCCGGCAGCCTCAGGAGGCGGGCGTCCCTGCAGCATCCTGTCAGCTCCGGCTGTCAATCAAAGGCCTCGGACGTCATGATTGGCTGTCATGTGTCCAGAGGGCTCGTCTGTCTCCCAGTTTCAGTCTGAGAAGAAGTCGGGGTTATTTTTCATTTTTTGGGTCAGGAAAAGTATTCTATGTGGGTCACCTCGAACCAACATTAGATTTATGGATCCATCTGTACATTCTCAGACAAACAATGGTTGATTATTCCAGTAAAGTACGCTTTCTGCCGTCACAGAGGTCCAGAGTGCAGGCGATTATATTCAACCATCATGTCTTTCAGCTCCAACAATTATTCGACTATTATCTATATTCAATTTTAGCAATTTTCAAGGAAAAAAGAGTGAATATTTTCTGTATTCTTTCACACTCTATGACAGAACACTGAATATTTTTGGTTTGTGGGAAAATCTTCTGTCAAATTGTTGCCATTTTCTGACATTTTATCGACCAAACAACTGATAGAATAGTTGAGAAAACAGCGTTTATCGTGGTTTTAGTGAGCACAGTCTGGGATCTACGTTAATAAATCAATTAATTGATAATTAATCCAGAATAATTAATGATTATAAACACTGAGACGTCTAGTTTTTGTTATTCTAGGTGGTATTCATGCACGAAACTGTCTGAGAAATTCTTCCTAAACAGCAGCGAACAGTTGAGCCACAAATAACGAAAAAACGATCCCATGTTTGCCTCAAAGTTGCAGCTCAGATTCTTATCCCAGTGTTCAAACACTAAGAAAATTAAAATTAAAAACAGTAAATTTTTCAGTTACAAAATTTAAAAAAGGAATTAGAAATCTTGACCAAAGGTGTAGAAAATTCCAGTGATTAATCCATTTTCATCAAACTTATATTTAGTTTTAAATCGACTTTACTAAATTTTGAATTCAAATTACACAAAATATTAAGTTGATTCAACATTATTATGACTGAAAACCGACAGCTGCAATTTAAATTGTTGAAATCAGTAAAACAATAAAAGCACTCAGAGAGCAGTGCTCCTCCAAGACTGCTCAGTCTTTGCATCATTTCTGATGAATGAAATCTTTGATAAAAAACATTTACTTGTGCTGAGCACAGGCGTGTGTTATGCTTGTGTGGATTATGTACGGATTAGAGAGTGACACGGGAGTGGATTTTCACTCCTGTCCCATCCCACTCCCACAGAAAAAAATCTTGTCCCGTCCCAATCCCAGGCCAGAGTAAAAAAAAAATCCTGTCCCATCCCACTCCTGGTAAAATGGCTCCCACTCCCATCCCACTCCCGTTCAGAATGACTCCCACTTGCGGTACAGAAGTGGGAGTACCAGCGGTACAGCGGAGCGGTACAGAAGTTTTGCAAGAGCGGTACACGTTTTGCAAGCGGCATACGGCGTGTTAACGCCGTCACACTCGACTCTCGTGAAGCTGAGCAATATTTCCGACTTCCCTGCCATTTCTGTCAGCTTAATAGATTGGTCCTTACTTCTTACTTTGCGTTGCAAATCAGTTTTTAGCACATCAGATTCTACGCCAGTGTTAACTCCCTCCATTGCTGTTCTTCTTCTTTGAATTACGGCGGAGAGCAGCGGCCGGAAGCACTGTTGGCTTCTGGGCTGTGTAGTTCTTTTCACTTCCATTACAGTGTAGGCTTATTGGCAAAAAACTACAAAATGGCGGCGCATGTCATAAATTATATTTTGTCTTATTGATTGGTTCCCGCTCCTATCTGCTCCCGTTACCTTTTTATCCTGTACCGTCCCAATCACGTGATCAATAGTAAAGCTGACTCCCATCCCGCAGGAATCCCGAAAAAATGTCAGTCTCTATTACGGATACCGAATCATGTGACCTAAATATGTAGCAGGAGGGGGGAATTGATGGGACTCAGAAACACCCCCACAATTTAATCAGTTGTTCCTTGAATAATTTCTGAGGGTTTAGTCCTGATAAGTTCACAGCGGTGGATTTGTAGTAGGATCACAGTCATGTGATCGTCAGAAGACAGCTGATGTAGTGTTCACTTGTTGTCATGGTAACAGTAAAATCACCAAAATGGGGCACCAAACTACCACAGAAGGAATCACGTGACCTAAATATGGAGCGGGAATTGATGGGACTCAGAAACACCCCCACAGTTTCCCTTTCTGTCACCAACTCTTCAAACGCTACAGGTGAAAACTTGTATTAAGGGTTAGCTGAATGTGCCTCAGTCTCCTGTCGGCCTCTGTCTCCTTTCGTCCTCCATCTCCTCTCCCCTCATCTCCTCTCGGCCTCTGTCTCCTCTCGGCCTCCGTCTCCTCTCGGCCTCCGTCTCCTCTCGGCCTCCGTCGGCCTCCGTCTCCTCTCGGCCTCCGTCTCCTCTCGGCCTCCGTCTCCTCTCGCCCTCCGTCTCCTCTCGGCCTCCCTCTCCTTTCGGACCCCATCTCCCCGTCTCCTCTCTACCTCCGTCTCCTGTCGGCCTCTGTCTCCTTTCGTCCTCCATCTCCTCTCCCCTCATCTCCTCTCCCCTCATCTCCTCTCGGCCTCCGTCTCCTCTCGGCCTCCGTCTCCTCTCGGCCTCCGTCTCCTCTCGGCCTCCGTCTCCTCTCTACCTCCGTCTCCCCTCATCTCCTCTCGCCCTCCGTCTCCTCTCGGCCTCCTTCTCCTCTCGGCCTCCTTCTCCTCCACATCCAGCCCCCGTCAGCCTCTGCAGCCGGCCTGAAGTGTGTCCTGATGATTGATCGGCAGCAGGTCTAATCTAAAGGAACATTTCTCTGCGCTGTCCGGCTGCTATCAGCTCAGCAGCTGCATGGTGGCAGGACAGGACATTACCGGAATATCAGATTCCTGCATCCCGAACACCTTCCTCTCAGCACACTCCACATCCAGTGATAGAGCTCTGAAAACGTAAAAATGCAGCTTCTAGAGTCGAATCTGCAGCCAAACGTTGCAGCGGCGTGCGTTCACCTGTTGCTAAGAATATTCTAGTGCCTACAATATAACACAGATAACAAATATTCAGATAATAATCTAATAAATTGTCACATTTTCAGGGATTTTTTGCATGTTATGCTGACAAACTGCAAGGACAACATGTACAATGGTTACATTTTCTACTATCTAATGTATTTTATATAGATTTTTAAAATAACGTTTGTCTTTTTGTTTGTTTTGTGATATTTAAACACAGCAGTTAGTTCAGCATTTCATTGCATTTTCAGTTTCTTTCCTCACAGAATACTGCCAAAAAGTCCTTGAATTTTTGTTTTGTTGTCTTCTATCACAGTTGAGTCAGTCATGGCTCCACAGTTGCATCAATAAGTGCAGAATTTTTCGTTTTTCACAGAATCTGTTTAGAGTAAATTGTTTGTTTTTTGCAAATTTTTAAACGAGACGCACAGAATGAAATTATTTGGTTAAGTTTCCGACAAAAGATGAACCATTCGAGGACTGTGAGGAAGCAGAAAATCCAACGATTCACTCGACAAATGGTGTCCATTTCGCCGCATTTTAAAGAAAGCAGGCCTTTTTAGCTTCAGAGGGTCAAACTCCTCCTTTCTCCTTTAACTGGAGCCGCTGAATTCTTACCAAACTCTGAATCTTCTGCGTCCGTGTGAAGCTGCAGCATCGTGTACAGGAGGAAATACAGAGCGTCTTTAAACCAACATGTTCCCCAGTTTTCCCTCCATCCTCGCTGAATCTTTCTTATCACCCTCCGTGTCCTCTACAGTATCGCTCAGCCACCAGTTTCCTTCCTTTATTAGACAACAATCACTTGTTTTCTCAAGTCCTAAGAGTTCAGTGTTTCTGCTGCAGCAACAGAAAAAAAGATCTGGCACATTCTGACCGTGTAATTTTGATTGTAATGATTGCAAATGAACCTTTTGGCAGCACAAACCAACTGTAAGTGCTTTTAAAAATAAACGTAGACAGAGAAAAGTAATTATTTTTACACCTAGGAACTCCTGTTTTGTAGCAGGTGTGTATAGAAGAAAGTTGTAAAGGTAGAAATCTGAATAATTTTACTGCTTTTTGGTGATGCAGTGGTTTGAAAAGTGTTTTTTCTTATCAGGTAAGGATATGAACCAAGATACTGAATATTATTTGTATTATTTCTTATGTACTCATTATTTCTGTTTATACATTGAACGTAGACATTTTAATACGTTTTTATTGTAAAGACCGGAAAATTTTTGCAGATTTTATTTAAAAAAAAACATCAATTTTTGCAAATTTTATTGTAAATACTGGCTTCTTTTGCATCATTTTTTGTAAATACCAGCAATTTTTTCACCTTTACTGTAAATACCAGCAATTTTTATACCCTTTATTGTAAAAGAAACATCAATTTTTGCTAATTTTATTGTAAATACTGGCTTCTTTTGCACAATTTATTGTGAACACCAGCAATTTTTGCACCTTTTTCTGTAAATATCAAGTTTTTGCACCTTTATTCTTAAATAGTATCAATTTTTGCACATTTTATTCTAAGTGCCACGTAAATTGTGGATTTTTCCACAATTTATTGTGAACACCAGCAATTTTTGGACCTTTTCCTGTAAATACCAGCAATTTTTGCACTTTTTTTGTAAATAAGAGCATTTTTTTGCTCCTTTGTTCTTAAATACCTGCAATTTTTGCACTGTTATTGAAAATACCAGCATTTTTTTTGCACCAGTTATTGTAAAATCCAGCAATTTTTGCCCCTTTATTCTTAAATATCAGCATTTTTTGTACATTAATTCTTAAAAGTCATAAATTTTTGCCCCTTCATTCTTAAATACCAGCAATTTGTGCACTTTTATTGTAAATATCAGTAATTTTTGCACCATTTATTATAAATACCATCAATATTTGCACCATTTATTGTGAAAAACAGCAATTTTTGCCCCTTTATTCTTAAATATCAGCATTTTTTGTACCTTTATTCTTAAAAATCGTAAATTGTTGCCTCTTTATTCTTAAATACCAGCAATTTGCGCACTTTTATTGTAAATATCAGCCATTTTTGCACCATTTATTATAGATACCATCAATTTTTGCACCATTTATTGTGAACATCAGCAATTTTTGCACCTTTTTCTGTAAATATCAGCAATTTTTGCACCTTTATTCTTGAATCCCATCCATCTTTGCATCTCTTATTGCAAATACTAGTCATTTTTAACCCTTATTGTAAATACCAGCTATTTTTGCTCCATATTTCTTCAACCAGCACCTTTTGCACATTAATTACACATTCTTTTGTGCACTAGTTTCCTTATTTTTCTTAAATTTAACACGTGTGAGCTACTGGATAGAGGGTGAATGAAGAATCTTCCTGTCTATCAAAGGATATGTAGGTCAGAAGTGCAATAAAATCTCTTCAGTTTCCTTGTTAAAGCTTCTTTTTCAGCATTTGACACGCATATATTCCAGGAGGAAGCTGCTGTTTCTGTGCTTCTTCTTCATGTCCAGACGTCGCTGCTCTCTTCTCGCTCTCGTCGATTTGATTTCTGAACCTCTAAATGACCCTGAGTGTCGAGCAAGTCTATCACTCTTTAACTTTTCCACGTCTCCCTCCGCGGCCCGAGCTGCCGATACCGGCCTGATTGAAATGTCCTTTTTTTTCCTCCTCCTTCTTCATTTTTTTTTCTGCGGGAGCCAGAAGGAGTTGTTAAAGCAGACATGAATTAATGATTGAATTAATTATCGGAGTCACATACCGTACAATTAATTTTGTGGCTTTGCCTTCAGTCTTTTTTCCTCTTCCCTCATCTGTGCGTAGAGAATGTCAAGAAACATTTTCTAATTAATTTATGTGTGATTATCAGGGATAGTTTCTGGAAGGTCTCTACTTTCAATTTGTGACAGGCTGCAGCAGAGGGGGAGGCGGAGGTGGGATGTGCAGAAGGGAAAAGGCTATTCTGTGATCTACATTCGCTCCTCTGAGGTGCTCCGACGGCTTCTCTGCTTCCAAGATGTCCGTCCTTCTCGCCGAGTCGTGACTCTGCAGCCGAGTTTCTGGACAGTTTGGATCTGAAAAAATGAGACGCCTGAACGTAGACGAGACGGAAACACAAACAGAATGACCTCCTATCAGTTAATTTGATCCATTAACCAGCAGCTGCAGCAGAGAAAAAGCATCCAAATAACAAGAATAAAGCTGGAATGTGAAGTGAAATCATTAATTTATATGCTTCATAAACAAACGTCCAGCAGGCGTGTCCCCGTTTCATCTCAGATTTTGTTCGGATTTTATTTATTTGTTATTTGGAACCAACAGCTAAGTTCTGTAAAATTATTTTAGCTTAATTGTGAGAATTTAATGTTTTATGACCTGCAAATTTTATGTATTTTCACTGTCAAAAACACACGTATGACCTGAGCAGCCGTTTGAAGGATCCTTCATCTCTAGAAATAAAACTCCTACAGCCGTGGCATTTGGTGAGGACACAGATAGGACAGTTTCTAGCACATCCAGAAGATTGATTGGCTCCAGTAGAGGACATTTTTTAAATTATTGGCCCTTGAAAATGGAAGAAAGTGCAATTAAAATAAGCAAGCAGCAGTGCAACGGTCAACCACTTTCAGAATACAATGTGGATCTTTGCTACTTTGAAAGCAAAAGTTTGTGGAGTCCCACAGGGAAGGATTTTAGGCCCACTTTCATTTCATTTTCTTCAAGTGATCTGCAGTCTTTTCTCATGATATTATATTTGCTGCAGACATGTGAATGACTAAAATGTGAGGGAGTGCACAAGAAAGTGCAATGAACGATGGCGGTATTGTGGCCCCAGAAAGTACCTCTAACTGTTTATATACTACCATTTAAAAGCTTAGGGTCACTTAGAAATGTGATTATTTTTGAAAGAAAAGCATTTTTTTTCAATGAAGATAACATGAAATGAATGATAAATCCAGTCTAGACATTGTTAATGTGGTAAATGACTGTTCTAGCTGATTTTTAATGGAATATCTCCATAGGGGTACAGAGGAACATTTCCAGCAACCATCACTCCTGTGTTCTAATGCTACATTGTGTTAGCTAATGGTGCTGAAAGGCTCACTGATGATCAGAAAACCCTTGTGCAGTTATGTTAGCACATGGATAAAAGTGTGAGTTTTCATGGAAAACATGGGATTGTCTGCATGACCCCAAACTTTTGAACAGTAGTATACATGGATGAAGCCACATTTCCTACTAAAATACAGTGTTTGGTCGACATTTCACCAACTTTTGAGGCTCTAACTTCAGTAGTATCTAATATGAGGCAAGTTTGACAAGACAAGGTTCCAGTTTTACCCTTTGAAATAATCTAACATTAATCTATGAGCATTTGAAAGCTCCTGGAGAGCTGTTAAAGGAGAGTGATGACTAGAATACTTGGGGTAGATCCAATAATGGCAAAGACAGCAGCTGTATGACTCCTTCCTTCTTTCAATCAGCCAATTATCTGCCTTGTAACAGCCAAACTAGGAGGAATTCAGCGAATTGTGTTGTACTGACTCAAGCTATTCACACTCAAAGTATGACCAGTGAGGAAAAAATCTTTATAGACCTGTTTTCTGGGCAAAGTTACCCAACTTTTTATGGCTTTTTGCCAGATTTGACTGGCCGAGTTGACCAGAAATTGCTGCATCAAAGGTGTCAAAACTTACCCAGAAGGACTTTTGATGAATGAGAACCTGTCCAAAGTCCTCCAGGTCCCAGTTATTGGAGCCACCTTTGGCATTTCAGAGTTTTTCCTGCTCAGAATTGGTCTTCGAGTATTGATTACGACTAATTTAGATCAGTCTGTGTACAGTAAAGACTTTATCTAACTGAAATCTCCTTTTTTTTCTGCCTGTTATGTTGCGCAAGTGAAACCCCAGTTAGCAGAATTGGTCAAAATCATATTGAATCGGCATTTTTGTTTACAAATCCGATCATGTTGCTGCTTTATAAAGGGTCAAAAACTCCTTTCTTTGCAGAAAAACCCAACATCTCGCTGAAAACTGTTGATCAACCGGCTGTACAGCTAAATGTGCAGCTGCGGGCACGAAAACACAAAAATCATCTCTTCGATTGTTTGGAACGAACAAAAACAAGCACAGTGCAAGGCGAGCATAGCGGCGTTGTATTCCCAGCAGCTCTGTGGCCCCTGGAGGCCCCTGTGGTTAACCACCCTACCAGCCATGCATGAGTTTATTAACATAACATGGGTGGATCCTCTTTGTGATGCTTGTCAGAGTCAGTTTGACCTCAGAGTGGCACAAGAAATAGTCCACAATCTTCCAGGTTCATCCTCTGGGAAGCATGAACGCACTCAGCAGCGTATATTTGGATTGAATTGTGAGTAAATTAGATGTTTTTGGGGCTTTAAAGGCCAAACAAAGCTGCAAAAAAACAGTAGTTTCCCTTAAATTGTGTCTTGTGACTGCAGGAGATCTTTTATCGGGAATGGAAAAGGCTGATTGAACTCCAAATTGAAGATTTTTGCATGTGAATGTCAGCGTTCTTTGCGTTTATTTGTCTCCGACGAGGATGAGGAGGAGGAGGAAGGCTCGTCTCATCAACAGTAGCCCTGTCACTTGTTCTGTTTTCACCCCCTTCGTCCTCTGAACGGAAAAAAAAAGCTCTTTTTTTCCCTTTTTTTTTTCTCTCCCCTCCTCAGTTTATCTTTCTTCGCATATTTGTGAATTTGCATGTTTGCTTCTTGCTCTTTTCTGGTGGTGTATGTATTTTGTAGATAAAAGTTCAGCAGTGCAGTTAAGAGAAATTAGTTGGGTAAACAGTGGTAAATGTCAATGATAAAGTTCTGTTGAAGCTCATCTGATTAGCGGGGCTACGCAGGTGTCTTATCTTGCCTGTGCAACAGAGGGTAAAATGGAAATGATTGCGTGGTCCTGAGCAGTAGATGCCTATCCCAGAAATGTCTATCTGCCGCTGAGCCGAGCCTGCCGGACTCCAGGGACCCAGGGGTGCTGCATGGAAGATCATGGGGAGAGAGAAAAGGGAGGCGAAGCCGGGTCGAGCCTGTTGTTAGATTGGGGCCTTTTTATCAGGCGGTGTTTTATAAATGACAGCAGTGGACGTTAATGAGAAAAGCCAGGTGGAAATTCACGAGGGCAGGTGTGAGACACTCCGACGGAACCGAAGCAAATCACAGGTGGCGGGTTTCTGAAGGAAATCAAAAGTTAAAGCTGCATTAATCACGTTTATTTTACATTATTACAACCGTGTGTGATATGAGACGTGCTACACATCACGTACATTTGAGGAAAAGGAAAATATAGAGATTTATTTATGTAGGATCACATCAATCGAAGCAAGAAGCTCCTGAGAGAAGTAGTTTGCATGTTCTTATAAGAGGATTCAATTGAGATTAATCTAAGAAAAACAAGTTTGTGCAGCATTCAATAATAAAACAGCCCACAGATGATGTGAAAACATTGATTATGTGGTTGGAGTGGCTCCTGTTCTTGAAGTCGATGTATGAGAATGTGAGACTTCGACAGGTGGTGCATTTCTGAAGGAAATCAAAAGTTTAAGCTGCGTTAATCAAGCTTATTTACATTATTATTATATTATAATAAAAAAACACTGATTATCTGGTCACAGTGTTTCCTGTTCTTGAAGTCGATTTGTTGGAAGCAGGAAAAACGTCCAACATGAGAATCTGGAACTGAGAGAGGTGGTGCGTTTCTGAAGGAAATCAAAAGTTAAAGCTCCATTAATTAGTTTGTTTATGTTATTACTTTATTATTGTAACCGTGTGGCATATGAGATGAGTCGCACATCATCTACAGTTGAAGAGAATATATCGTGTAGGATCCCATCATTCAAAGCAAGAAGCTCCTGTGAGACGTAGTTTACATGTTTTTAAAGGTTATTCATTTGAGATTAATCTAAGAACACAAGTTTGTGCACCATTAAATATTCAAACCACCCACAGATGACATAAATACCACTGATTATCTGGTACTAGTACTTGAAGTTAGAATAAAATGTGCAACACGAGGATCTGAGACCTTGACAACTGTGATTGTAGACGTTTGGGTCAGAACATCTGGTGTTGTCGGGTGTTTTTAGTGTTGCAATGGTTTAAAAGTGTCCAAAGATTTCAAAGGATCATTGATTCAGTTAGCAGCTGCAGACGATTTATAGTTTCTACAACAAGCATCAGAGCTGCACTAACAGTTGAAGAAGTTGTTGTGGTTTGATGAGTTTTCTTTCCCGTCACATGGGCGTCCAGGTGCTTCATTTACCTGGAAATAAAAAGGTAGCAGAACAGGAGGACGTATGGGTGTTAGTTTTGACATCGGTGCTTTCTCCAGAAAGCTACATTCTGATACAGATAAACTGCTTTTGCACTCGTGTTCTGAAACAAATGTGTTTTCAACCTGAGAGGTAGAACCATGACATAGTTTGAAGGAAGTCCAGAGTTACCAGCAGGACTTTCAACCAGGAAACATCCAGGGTGACATCAGAGTCCTTGGACTTACAGGAAGTTTCATTTTGACGTGTTGTTCAGCTTTGGTTTAGTCAGGTTTAGATACTAAAGCTTTATTGTTTGTTCAAGGAAAATAGCACTAACGGTGTGGGTCAAAATGAAACTTCATGTCTTTAGTGGCTTTTGGTTGCTTTTTGTGGTATTAATATTTTAGTTTTTAAAATCCATTTTGATCTTACTTTGATCCTGTTTTGTCTTCTAAATATTTTCTCCTGCAATATTATCTTGCTGTATTTTTTTGTTATTGCTCATCTCATTAAATATACAATACTTCAGTCAGTCCAGGTGGTTTAAAACATGCTGAATGGATAAATCGGAATTGATTTGACTCTTCAACACGTTTGAAAACTCTCCTCCATTGTTTGGGTTACCACGGTGATGAGTCCTGGTCTGTCTCATATGTGATCGGTTAGCTGAAAAAGAATAGACAGTAAAGATGTGTTGATTAGAATCAAAATCTAATTAGAAATACAGTTCAATTGTATGGAAACTTAATTTTTAGGGGAACGGGTTTTTGACAAGTAGAACCTACCTCAGGAAATTTTAAGCAGTTTTCACAGTCAATTGGCAGCCTTATCAATCCCTAATCAACTGATCAATGACACAAGATGGCCCCATTCTGTGTCTTGATGTAGCTGTTTGAATAGCGGTTCTGTGACATAAGCTACTGCTACAGCCTGTGGTCAGCATTAGGCGCCACAACAGTCTTTGTCATGGTGGCCCTTGCTAGCTAAACTCCTAGCTAATTTCTGCTTGTACTGACAGAACCGTCAGCAGTCTGATTCACCGCCTCCTTGGGTCACTACAGTGTTAAACAGTAACTAAATGCATCGTTGTTCCCTGGTGGTAGAACCAGGTACTACACCTAATCTACAAAAAAAATTGACATGCATGTCCTCTGTGTTCTGCCTTAACAGATCATTTTAATCGGTTTAATTAAAATTTAACTATTTACTGCTCCCTGCCGCACTGCAGACACTGTTTAGGAAAGGTTAGAGGAGCATGACCAAGAGTTCAAGGTGTCTAGTCGGCCTTCAAAATGACCAAATCTTAATCTGGTCAAGCATCTTTGTCGATGCTCTGGAAAAAACTCCACACTTCCAGGACTTAAAGAATCAGCCGAGTTCTTGGTCCCTGAAACTACAGGACAGGACTCCTGAATATTAGGGAGGTGGTTTTATGATTGAGATGGTGTATTCTGTTGAGTGTTTGCAGTGTATATGTCTTATTCCATTGCTTACACTTTCATAGTCACTCTTGATTTTTATCTTTGAACATAGTTTTGTTAGTTTAGAATTACTTCTTTGCACCAAATGGGGTTGCATTGCATTTTGTTGTACTTCTGTATAATGACACAAAAGATTCTGATTGCAGTACATTCCTACATGTGGTGGTGCAGAGCATGTTGGTGTTTTCAAGTCTTTTCTTGTCAGCAGAGTAAATAAGGAGAGTGTAAACACAGAGCGCAGGGCCTCGTTATTCTCCTCATATTAACCAAACTGCAGTATTTGCAGTGTTTCCCCTGAGAGGGAGAACAGAGGAGGCAGGGGAGGCATTGGGATTTGTCATTCAGCAGAGGTTAAACCCCACCTATTAGCGCGAGGTCGGAGCAGCACGCAGATAAAGATTTCCTGTTGTGCGGTGTCAAAAAATCAATAGCTCCGCCGCGATGTGCTCATTTGATATCAACAATAGTCTTTTTAAAAATCAATTAGGCCGGATAGAGAAGAACATCAGTGTTGGGTTACACCTTTTCTTTTTTTTCCCCCTACTTATTCTTCTCTTCGCTGATATCCAATCAGGCTGTTTGTCAAAGATGCTCGTTCCAATTAGATGAACTGCTTCATGTTTGGTTTGTGCTCGTGTAATTCTTTCCAACCAGTGTTGCGCAATATTAGACAGCTGCTGTCATCTGCAGCTAAATTTAAACTGAAAAAAAGATGGTGATTCACACAAATACCTGAGGACTCCATTGAATAAGTCACCACATTCAAAATCCATGTCAGTTTTGCATGTTTTGTGTCACATTTTAGAATCAAAATGCATAAAATTGAATAAAAAATATAGGGAAAGCAGATATTTCTCTCATTTTTAAGGCCTAAAACTGCAAATATTTGACCTTTTCTCCCGATGTATGATTAATTATCAAAATCACATTACATATAAGAGTTATTACTACTGTAAGTGGTTAATTCTCTACAATGGAAAATGCAGATTTTTTAGATTTTACACATTGTCAATTTTTGTCATGCAAACACTTACAGCTCATTAAATTTTATTGTTTCAAATGGACACAAGATCAAAAAACCACCACAAGTACGATATCATCATCATCAAACATAAAGTTTATTTTTCAATGTTCAAGTGATTTTATTAATTTTTCTTTTCTGTCCCTATTTGTTTTCCTATTGTCATGTATTGTGTTGGTCTCAATCGTTAAAGTGTATTACTGCTACAAAATTAAACATTTAGCAACAGCAGGACATTAAAAAAAATACTAGTAGTCTTTTTTGTTTAATGTGCAGCTCACATTTTAGTCATTCACATGTCTGCAGTAAATATAATATCACAAGAAAAGACTGCAGATCACTTTAAGAAAATGAAATGAAAGTGGGCCTAAAATCCTTCCCTGTGGGACTCCACAAACTTTTGCTTTCAAAGTAGCAAAGATCCACATTATATTCTGAAAATGGTTGACCATTGCACTGCTGCTTGCTTATTTTAAATTACAATGATTACCAACACATTCCATTACACAGACAATTCCTGACGTCGATAAACTATTTTGTCCAAAAATAGAAATATCGGAACCAAACTTGTCCCGTTTCTTCTTAAACTCTCGGCAGCCTAAAAGATCTTCCTGCCATCTTTGGTACCTTTGTTTTGGATTCTTCCCAAAGTTGTGGACACTTTAACTAAGTAAGCATTTATTAATGTGACATATCAGTTAAGATAACAGCAAACCTGCAGCTTTAAATAATTTCCCTTCCAGGCCGACTCCACCTACAGATGTATCGCCAATTAATCTACCTGATTAAGTATAAAATAACACATTTGGCCCTTATATTATTATTTCCAATAAGGCTGCATGTTAATGAATGTGCTTCATTAAAACTTCCACAGCTGCTTTCTTGAAATGTTTCATTTCTTTTGGTTTTACTGGCTGCTCTTTAAATTTAGACGAGATATAAACTAATCATTAAACCAGGAGATCTTGTTTTGTTTACTGACCTTTGCAGAGTCAAACATGTCCAGTCAGAAGTTTTAATAATCACAGATGATCAGCATCAAATCTTTTACAATATATGAAGTGTAGCTTAAGGCTACATTCACACTAATGTGGTTTAATTTTAAAACTTTAGCTATGTTTACACCTGGTGTCCACAGTAGTCTGACATTGTAGGACCTCTTTAACCAAGACTTCTGGAACCACTTCTGACCCGGTTTTAGTTGTGTTTTTTAGTCTGGACAGTCAGAAACAGAGACTTTAGGCTTAACTACCAGTGATTATTTTAACATTAGTTGCCTTTCCAATGCAGGAAATTGAAGCAAATATTTACAGGAATGGCTTTGTATTGACCCCTTTCACCCTTTTTGTTTTCATTGTGGTCTAGTTCTTGCAGCTATTGCAGTGGAAAGTGGCCTTTTGGGTAGCGAAGTCCACGTGTAGCTGACCTCATTGTCTCTGTTAGCCTGCTGTTCTTTCTCTATAGTCATTTCTACAGCTAAGCAACCAACCCCCTGCTTCATTTTTACGCTTGCATGCGAATGACCATGTAGTTTCAGGCATTTTAGTGTGATTTTATTTCTGAAATTGAGCTAAAATGCTAGCTTGGATGGATATTGTTTGTGTGGATGTAGCCTTAGTTAAAGCCTTAAATGTTTTGATATATTTATCCCATAAGTTTCCTGAATAATTTAAAGATTAGCATAAACGTGGAATTTATATGTGAAGTTAAAGTTGGGAAGGGACTGTCCAAGACATTACCTTAAGTCCTAATCCAATTTAAATGTGAGTTCTGTAAAAAAATATCTCTCATGTTCAGTTGTTGTGAATGTGGAAATTAGCTATTGAGACTAAAATATTTGTTTTTTACCTCGCTGTAAACATGTTTATTTCTGCTATAAAGTTGCACATTTTAACATGGAGGTCTATGGGGGATGACTCGCTTTTTGAAGCAGCCTCAAGTGGACATTTGCGGAACTGCAGCTTTTGATTCTTTCTTGTCATACTAGTTCACCTCTAACTGCTACTTTTCCTATTATATTTGAACATTATTGAAGTCAGCAGTAGATATTCCCATCTTTTTATGGTTTAAGCACATTTATATTCACCATTTACTGTAATAACTTTGATTTCCACTGACAGAACTCGCTAATGAAGCCGTCACACAGAAAGCAGCGGCGATCTTTAAACCCTGTAACATCATAATCGACACTCTGCTGGTCTGTTGTAGCTACTGCTGCCACCTTCAGCTCTCTGTTATTCTCTCCCTCCTTCCCCCTCTTTCCTCCCCCGTCCTCCCCTCACCCCCCGCTTCACTCATCGGTTAATTGCGTTAGTCATTTCATTAATGACGGACTGATTGTTTTATTGTGTTGGCTCGTCAAAGAGGCCTGGACGCCCCAGTGGCTGCTGAAGCGTCCGTATTGATAAGGCTTTGTGAGTGTGTGTGTGTGTGTGTGTGTGTGTAGCCAGTGACAGGGGTTGTGCAGTGTGTTTGTGTACCTGTGTTTGTGTGTGTTGAGCCGAATGAGCGAGGCAGCGTGGATGCCGAGGAGCTGGTAGATATTGATAACGAAGCCCATCCAGCCTTGCGTTTTTTGGGGGGGAACGGGTCATCTAGCAGTGACAGTGGAAATGTGTGTGTGTGTGTGTGCCGCAGTGATGGGGGTGGTATCATACGGAGCGGCAGCTATATTGATAAGGGTTTATTATGCGGGTCTGCGGTGGGCAGGAGGGGTAATTAACAGGGATTAGGATTGTTGGAGGCCTGGCGTTACCCCGGTGAACACGGCTAACCTGCTGGGATTAGCGGGCATCTCTCATTAGCGGAAGTGCAACGATAGCAGTTTTTCCTCGACCAGTTTTATTAAACCATGTGGTCGTTGATGCCGCCTTTAATTAACGAATCGCTTTCCATCGCCTGCGTTCAAGCTCATCAGGAGCGTCGACTCACGGCTGCTTCATCAGGAATCCTTGGCGCCACATTTTCACGCACTGTAGCGCCATTTTTTCATTTGCAGCATAGTGTGATATACCTATAAATATCCGTAAACAAGAGAAACACAATCCATAGCTGAATTAATAACATATGGTTATTGCTGGAAATGCTCTATTTTACGTATAGTAATGCCAGTAAGATGCTTTTTTTCTTTATCTTAGCATTTAATTTAGTTTTGTCCTAATTTATCTACGACATGGCTGCTACTACTATTGTAAAATTGTTACTTCAATTCTAGTCCAGATGCTTTTCGTGCCTCCGAGTTCTGGTCCATCTGCTTTACGTGCCTCTGAATTCTGAACAAATAAAGTTTTTTAACCCAAACTAAACAGTGACTGAACACAAAAGTAAATACTGAGTGAAAACAGCACTTAAATCACAAACTACAACAAATTACATCACCTAAATATCTTTTTTTTTTCTCCATACTGTTTCGTCTTACGGTAATCTCTTTACTTCTGAGTCAAGCACTAGTATTTGCTCTGATCTAAGTTTAAAAACTCACAGTTTAGGTTTATTTCTGTCTTATCCTGCTCATAGTAACCCTTAGAGCTTTAGTCCTAAGCTAGCTTGACTTTTTCTTTTTGGTTCTTGAAGATGTTCCACCGTCATCTTAGAACCTTGTTCAGCTCTGACTGCCTGATAGGGAGTCCCAGATAAATGTCGTTATCCCAAGATCTTCATTGTGATCAGACTTTCTTGATAGTTAAATCAATACTGCATTATAAGTACCTGATAAGTGGCGTCGTATCTCATCTACCCAACATGTTTTCACTCATCTAGCCTCGTCAAACTCCCACCTCTGTTCTACACTGTCAGGACTACGCATTCACTGTGGTGGTCCTGACCAGGTTCACACATTTCATGCTGTATCTACCTGAGCTTTTAGTGTCATGTGACCAAAGGATGTTCTCCCAACATTTATAAGGGTTCTTTTCATGTTGTCGGGGAAAGTAAACTTTTGCAGTTTTGTGTTGAAAAGCAACAGGCGAGGGATATTTTTATTTCGAATGCTGTCCATTGATGTGGATGTTCTGAACTTTCCGTCACACTGTCTGAGCTTCACAGAAACTCTGATTTCCATAGATAACCGCTGTGTCAAGTCAGAAGCAGCTGCAGTCTGTTTTTCACAGCTGGATTGTGAAAGAAGTTCACTGTCCATGGAGTCATTAATGTAGGATGACCACTTCAGCCATGTTTAGTTGTACTACGGCTCCTTCTAGACCTCCTGATTACTGTGTTTCGACTGATTTTAGTTCATCTTCCTGGATCATTTTCCATTTATGTGAACTCTCACAAGCAGATTTGTCTGTTCAATTCTTTTCCATGTGGAGCTGTGATGAAGACATGCAGATAGACTCAGTTTAAAGGTCCAAAACTGAGGAAGTTCTGCTGTTAAACGCTCATTTTATGACCCTGTTTTCAAACTTGATGCGCTGAATTTGTACTTTGAGGCCTGGACGTTTGGTATAGTCTTTCCAAAGTATCTGTTTTGGATTGTTCATGAGAGGAAGTACTCAAATTATAATGAAATATGATATTGCACAGTCACTTCTGTTGTGCTCTCTATGTAACTTCGGTGTTTTTAATTTCAGTCCTTGATGCTTTAACGTTATTGGATCAGGAGACACGAATCAATCCACAAAAAACTGAGGATAAAGTAGAGAAATGCTGCAGCATCTTAACAGGATTTATCAGTTAGTGGTGCTCAATCAATGAAATCAGCTTAAATAAAATTAAATCATAGGATCAGGAGACACAAATCCATCCACCGAGGAAATGAGAGAAACCACAAAATACCACAGAATTTTAGTTGGCAGCAATCAGCCCTGATATATCATCTAATAGTAGCTTAAAACTAAATTTTATGAAAGCTTTTTTTTAAACTTTAACCCTTGTGTTTTCCTGTGCGTCAAAACTGACCCGTTTTAGTTTAAAAATGTGGGAAAAAATCTATTTTCACAGTGAAATTTCTAATGTCCACATTTTCAACATTTTTGGGAAATCTTTGAACATTTTTTGGTGGAAAAAAGAAATGTTAAAAATGTTTCTTTAAAAACACTCACAAAAAAGCTCAATTTTTATGTGAATGTTCTTACAGAAAATGGAAGTTTTACTGATATATATGTAATCACTTCAGATATTTTTTAGGATTTTTTTTGGAAGATGTTTACTAATTTTTGAAAATATTTAAAGGAATTTTCTTGCCCAATTTGGAGATTTTTTTTAAATAAAGCTTTTAAGAAATTATTGGAATTTTCTTCCTGAAGGTTTTTCAAATTTTCAGAAATTTGGGGAATTTTTTTGCAGAATTTTGAGTTGTTTTTTTTTTACACAAGGAAACGGTATTTTTTTGGTGCCCGTAAATGAAGACAACAGGAGGGTTAACTGAGTCTTCAGCGGTGTATTTTACGCTTCATCAATCATGATAACGTTTGGATGTTAAGCTCGGTCTCAACAGCAGGAATCCTCCATGATGCAACAGGTCACCGAGGTAACGGAAAAACACGACGCCCTTCATACCTGACGAACCAGAGCTGGTGTCGGCCTTGTTTATAAGTTAATATCTGCTGCGGCTCACTGAGGTCAAATCCTCCACCGCCATTTCACAATGAGGGTCAACGGAGCCGGTCGGCCTGATAAGCGACGCCACGTGACCGGGATCGTCCAATGGCAGCGCGGCAGACTGGACATTGATGGAGTGCGGCGATAAAGAGGGTCAGAGTGGCCAAACTGAGGCCTGATAGGAGATAGGATACCAGCTGGACGGACGCTGGACTTCAGACCGTCTGAGGAGTCGTGTTTGAAATCTGACGCTGACCCGACTCCAGCCGGGAACATTAAAGTCCAAACCCTCCACAGCTATCTTATCCGATCGCCTCGGACCACAAATAAACAGATAACCGTGCTCTCTAATGTCCTTTAATCTGGATTTTAGTGAAACACAGCAGTCAAATATTAGTGAAATCGAGCCGCAGTCAAAACCTGAGTCAGTCGATAAAAAATTCAGCCCAACCTGACCCGAGCTGGACGGGTCGCTCAGCTCCTGTTGCGTCTGGCATCGGTGTCACGCTCTCATGTGGATGAAAGAGCAGCGCTGGTTAGTCTGAGGTTACCAGGTCTGGTTAGCGGGACTCATAAAGCCAGCAGTTTTTATTTGATCTTCATAAAACGGATTCTAGCAGTTCAGGAAAACCTGATCACCCGTGTGTTTAGGAAAAATATGGAAATGCGATTTGATTTTTGAGCTAACGTTTTGAGGTTCTGTTCAATATTCATAGTGTGATAGATTTAAACCTTGTGATTTAGCGTTATCACATGAAACACCATTAACCCTCCTGTTGTCCTCATTTACAGGCACCAAAAAATGCTTTATCTTTGTCTAAAAAAAATCCTAAAAAAAAAAAAAAAAAATTCTGAAAATTTGCAAAACCTTCAGGAAGAAAATTCCAATAATTCCTTAAAAGTTTCCCTTCAAATTTTTATTTTTTAAAAAAAAAAACAACCCCAAATGTGGCAAGAAAATTCTTGTAAATATTTTCAAAAAATGAACAAAAATCTTCAAAAATTCCTAAAAATATCTAAAGTGACTCCATATATATCAGTAGAACATCTGATGTTTCCTTTAAGAACATTCACATTAAAATCTTGGTTTGATTTTCCTCTCAGTCTCTCCTGAAAACTCTCTGAATTTTTTGTCATGTAACCGTCGCTCACAGCTGAGTCGCTTTTGGCTTCGCTTTTGCATTGAGATGTGCAGAATTTTTAGTTTTTATAGAATGTAGATACTAACATTTGTTTATTTTTGGCGAATTTTATAACAAGACATTGATTTTAATGACATTTTTAGCCTAGAGTTGCTGATAAACTGTGTCATTTTGGCTGTTTTAGAGATAACCTGCCTTTCAAATCTTCTGGTGTCGCAATAATAGGATAAATACTATCTAAAATTTCTAGAGCATAATATATGGTTATTTATAAAGATATACGCAAAGTTTTAGCTTCATATGTCATGTACATTCTGAGAATAAAAATTTAAAATTGCAAACTTGTAGCTCCTTTAGTCACACAGGATCTATTAAAGTAAATAGATTTTCCTCTCAGTGTCTGAAAACTCTCTGATTTTTTGTCACATCACCGTAGGTCATAGCTGAGTCATTTATGGCTGCACGTTTGCAGCGAGAAACGCAGAATTTTTAGTTTTTTACCGAATCCAGAAATGGTTTATTTTTGGTGAATTTTACAACAAGACATTGATTTTAATGACATTTTTAACCCAGAGTTGCTGATAAACTGTCATTTTGGCTATTTTTAGAGATAACATGCCTTTCAAATCATCTGGTGTCACAATAATAGAATAAATACATGAACCCTGGTGTTTGGAGTTCAGGTTAAATGTTCCAAAATGTGATTTATTGATGGCATTGTCTAAAAGTGGAAGAATAAATAGTCGCTGCAGCTCCGAGTTCAGAGAAACTCACCGCTTCCTGACAGCGAAACGACACGTTGAACCGCCTGTTTTTTTATTAACGTCTCCTCCTCACGTTCTCCCCTCAAACCGCCCTCCTTCCTGTTCCCTCCCCCCTCCATAACCCCAACCCCGCCGCCGCCACTCCTCCTCCTCCCCCCGGCTGTGGGAAAGCCATTTTATCAGCGTCTGTCCGTTGTTCTCTGGTGGGGATAGATACAGAGAAGATAGATGAGTGTTTTGACATGGAGAGTGTTAGACAAACACTCTTATCAGGCCCGCCACTTTAGACCGACCCCCCGAAACAGTCTCCTGAACCAGGGACGGACGAGATGAGAGGGGGAGGAGGCGAGCAGGGACAGATTTTAGCGTTTTGATCAGCGAGGGTCCGGCGGCGGGGCCCGAGGCTGCCGGTGAAGCCGCCGTTAATCCCGTCCAGTTCAACTCCAACTCGTTCGTTTATCCTCAGATGTGCGGCGCCGCCTCTAAACTCCGGCCCGCCGCACTCGGAGCTGTCTCAAGTTTTAAAATAGATGGATCAGTCCCGCTGCCTGCCTGCCTGCCTGCCTGCCGGCTATCTGGCTCTATCTGGGCTGCAGCAGGCTCAGACCACAGCCGTCACTGCCATCCCTCCACACTTATCTCCACACTTTGAGGAAGTACACAAGAAGTTTTCCCCCGTTTGAACCGGCCGGGACGCCGGCGTCGGACTCCCCCTGCTGGCGCTCTAAGCTCGGCCCCGGAGGCTCCGAGGGTTCAGGTCAAGTTCAAGCCGCACGCCGGTTTAGCCGATTCCTTCAAAGGCCGTCATG
Source organism: Acanthochromis polyacanthus (assembly GCF_021347895.1). Classification (NCBI taxonomy): domain Eukaryota; kingdom Metazoa; phylum Chordata; class Actinopteri; family Pomacentridae; genus Acanthochromis; species Acanthochromis polyacanthus. Next base: position 37,105,275 of record NC_067120.1, on the reverse strand, counting down.
CGGTCGGAGCTGTGGGTCGCGTTTCATCCAGCAGAGGCTCAGGAGGATGTTCTCCAACACGCTGCATGTTTTCTACCAGCAAATAAAAGCTTCAGCCCTGGTGTCGTTCTGCGGGTGAAAAATGACCCGTTTTAAAGTTTGAAAATGTGGAAGAAAAATATGCTTTCACAGTGAAACTTCTGATGTCCACATTTTCAACGTTTTAGGTGGGAAAAAAGCGAAATTCGCTGGATTTTGGTTGATTTTTGTGTGAATGTTCTTAAAGAAACATTAGAAATTTTACTGATATATACGTAATCATTTTAAATATTTTTTGGAATTTTTTTGGAAGATTTTTACACATTTTTTGAAAATATTTACAACAATTTTCTTGCCAAATTTGGTGGATTTTTAAAATAAAACTTTTAAGCAATTATTGGAATTTTCTTCTTGAAGGTTTTGCAGATTTTCCAAAATTTGGGGAATTTTTTTTGCTGAATTTTTGGATTTTTTTTCAAACAAGGAAACAATATTTTTTGGTGCCGTAAATGAGGACAACAGGAGGGTTAAAGAGCATAATTATAGAAACATTAGCCCTCTGTAAAACCATCAGCAGCTTTGAAAAATAAAATCACTAAAATTACTGCAGTTATCAGAGGCAGAAACAATAAAATAGAAACAAATGTTGGATTTCAGACAGTCCCTGAACTACTCATCTGTTTTGTGTGTTTGCTTGTTGTTCTTTTATCAGAATCTGGTCCAAAAAATGTTGGATTTTCAAGTTTAAGACAGTCCTTGAACTGCACATCTGCTAAGTTCAGTTTTATTTATTTATAGAATAAAGCTTTTTTTTTGTTTTTTGGATATCACAGTTGTTTGTACATAACATAAGATTAGTTCGAGGACTGATAAATGGTGTCATTTTGACAATTTGTCGGAGCCAGAAACTGTAAAAACAGAAAAAAAGTGTTGGATTTTTATCTTTCCGACTGCCCTTGAACTACTCATCCGTGCCGTACAGTTCAGGTGGGAAAATGAGCCAAATCTAACGTTTAATACTGCAGTATTTAATCAGAATTGCTTCATTCTGCAAGTGTATATTTTTTAAAAGATCCAAAGTGTTTACTTGAACCAGATTCTGAAAAAAAATCAACATTTTGAGATCTTTAAAACAACTGACTCACCTATGACGACTAAAACCGTTTATTATAGAAAGAAGCTGTAAAAACAAAAATATTTTCAACTTTACAACAATCTGTGAACCAAAACTTTGCCAATAAATAGTTTGGTTTAACTAAATTTGGGGGTAAAAAAAAATAAACTAAACTAAAAATTCTGTCGTCCTTAAAACCCCTTAAACTTCAGTGTCCCGCCGGCGGTACACCTACTAATTTGCATAGGAATTTCAAGAATGTCCGACGGCTGCAAACCCGATTATACAAACACTATACGCCGATGGAAAGCTTAGATTCTCATGAATCCGCCGGTATAAACCACTTTCAGATGCGATTACCACAGCGGGTGAGAAAAACACATTTGTCCGACAAAAACAAATATTCATCCATCCATTCTCTATACACAGCTTCAACGTACACAGCGCGACTCACATTTCCGGGTTTATTATTACACACAAATGAAAATATTCCACAAAAAACGGCCATAATCCAACCTTTTACACACATGGACAAAATTGTTGGTACCCCTCAGTTAAAGAAGGAAAAACCCACAATTCTCACTGAAATCACTTGAAACTCACAAAAGTAACAATAAATAAAAATTTATTGAAAATTAAATAATCAAAATCAGCCATCACTTTTGAATTGTTGATTAACATAATTATTTAAAAAAACAAACTAATGAAATAGGGCTGGACAAAAATGATGGTACCCATAACTTAATATTTTGTTGCACAACCTTTTGAGGCAATCACTGCAATTAAACGATTTCTGTATTTGTCAATGAGCGTTCTGCAGCTGTCCACAGGTATTTTGGCCCACTCCTCATGAGCAAACAGCTCCAGTTGTCTCAGGTTTAATGGGTGTCTTCTCCAAATGGCATGTTTCAGCTCCTTCCACATATGTTCAATGGGATTCAGATCTGGGCTCATAGAAGGCCACTTTAGAATAGTCCAACGCTTTTCTCTCAGCCATTCTTGGGTGTTTTTGGCTGTGTGTTTTGGATGGTTGTCCTGTTGGAAGACCCATGACCTGCGACTGAGACCAAGCTTTCTGACACTAGGCAGCACATTTCTCTCCAGAATGCCTTGATAGTCTTCAGATTTCATCGTACCTTGCACACTTTCAAGACACCCTGTGCCAGATGCAGCAAAGCAGCCCCAAAACATTACTGAGCCTCCTCCATGTTTCACCGTAGGGACAGTGTTCTTTTCTTCGTATGCTTGGTTTTTGAGTCTATGAACATAGAGTTGATGTGCCTTACCAAAAAGCTCCAGTTTGGTCTCATCTGTCCAAAGGACATTCTCCCAGAAGCTTTGTGGCTTGTCAACATGCATTTTTGCAAATTCCAGTCTGGCTTTTTTATGACTTTTTTTCAGCAGTGGTGTCCTCCTTGGTCGTCTCCCATGAAGTCCACTTTGGCTCAAACAAAGACGAATGGTGCGATCTGACACTGATGTACCTTGGCCTTGGAGTTCACCTTTAATTTCTTTGGAGGTTGCTCTGGGCTCTTTGGATACAATTCCAACGATCCGTCTCTTCAATTTGTCATCAATTTTCCTCTTGCGGCCACGTCCAGGGAGGTTGGCTACTGTCCCGTGGGTCTTGAACTTCTGAATAATATGAGCCACTGTTGTCACAGGAACTTCAAGCTGTTTAGAGATGGTCTTATAGCCTTTACCTTTAAGATGTTTGTCTATAATTTTTTTCGGATGTCCTGGGACAATTCTCTCCTTCGCTTTCTGTTGTCCATGTTCAGTGTGGTACACACCTTTTCACCAAACAGCAGAGTGACTACTTGTCTCCCTTTAAATAGGCAGACTGACTGATTATGAGTTTGGAAACACCTGTGATGTCAATTAAATGACACACCTGAGTTAATCATGTCACTCTGGTCAAATAGTTTTCAATCTTTTATAGAGGTACCATCATTTTTGTCCAGGCCTGTTTCATTAGTTTGTTTTTTTAAATAATTATGTTAATCAACAATTCAAAAGTAATGGCTGTTTTTGATGATTTAATTTTCAATAAATTTTTATTTATTGTTACTTTTGTGAGTTTCAAGTGATTTCAGTGAGAATTGTGGGTTTTTCCTTCTTTAACTGAGGGGTACCAACAATTTTGTCCACGTGTGTACATCCAGACGACACAAGCCAGTAAACTATTTTGTCCAAAACATGTCCTGAAGTCGGTATAAAATCCACGAATAGGTCGTTTTCGAGGAAATGCACCTCGCGATGCGCGTCCAATATTCCCTGTATTTTTCGTCATTTTTTTAATTTAAAAATAGAATATTAGCGATTTTTTTGTACTGAAAAGTGCTGGAATTGACTGCAGCTTAAAGGGTTAATACAAAAATAAAGCTACGACTGACTCAACTGTGACCAGCAGTCATGTGGCTAATTTTTCAGGCGAATAATCAAAGAAATTCAACTTCTGTATATTTTCTGATTTCTGTCATTCTGCACATGAGATAGTTCTTCATTCTTTGTCGTCCTTCATGGTTCTTGGACTTCATACTGCTGTGAAAATGAGCCCACGTTCAGTTAAAACGTCGATAAAGTCACTCTGAACTTGTTTCTTCCTCCCTGGTGTTAATCTTCCTCCTCCTCTTCCTCACAGATGATCTGGAGCTGGGTGATGAAGGCAGCAGCGTGGTGGCCGTCAGAGATCTGCATCCTGACACCACATGGGGCCCCTACCCAGGAATCGTCCAATCAGAGGGCAGCGCGGAGGACCAGGAGGCGGAGGTAAGGAAGTGTTGGACAGCGAGGTTAAGACCTGGGACTCTGAAATGAGGCAGCTTTATTCACTTTATGATGAGGAATGGCAGGAAAACAACGAGGATGAAGTGTGGATTTATAACATGCATGCTGCATTTAAGATCAGGCAGAAGATTTCAGACATTTTAGAGAATTTAATCCTGTTCTGGGTTTTTAATGAGTGCTTTATAAAGTCATTTACAGGTTAATTGTTTAGAAAATACACTGATTTAATTTCTCTTTCATTCAAAAAACTTTAAAAATTCACAAATTTTAAAATTCAGTTTGCTGAGTTGGATAAAGATTGACTGATATGTTGTTTGTTTGTTTGTTTGTTTCATTCCTGATACCAATTTTTAGTAATCAAGGAGGCTGATAATCAATATTAGGAACTGCTGCACAAAATCTTCCTGTGTAAAAACTTCAGAAAAACACTAAACTTTCTTGGAATGACAAACCTGGAATGCTAGATATCGGCCTGAGCTGATAATTTATCGATTTGTTGAGCTGTTTATCGGGCTAAAAAATCAAACATTTTCCACTTCCAGCTCTTCAGATGTGAAGATTTACTGCTTTTAACTCTTTTGTATGGTTGTAAATTAGTGACTTTTTTGTTTTTGTGAACAGCACTGGAAGAATAATACTTCCTTCAGATATTTAACTCCTTATATATTTAATTTATTTCTATGCCGATATTTTATTTTATCGATCCAGCGGCTTTGATTTTCCTCTCAGTCTCTCTGTGGAAGCAACCGGAAAACTCTGAATTTTTGTCACGTAACTGTCACTCACAGCTGAGTCATTTATGGCTTCATGTTTGCATCGAGAAACACAGAATTTTTAGTTTTTCACAGAATGTAGCTACTATAAATGGTTTATTTTTGGTGAATTATTTTTAAAGATAACATGCCTTTGATTCTACCAGTGGCTATGGATGATGGATATTGGTGTCATTTTTGCAATTTATTTGACAGAAGTTGCTGTTTAGAAGGTCAACAGAACATGCAGCTAATTGTTAAATAGTGGAAAAAATGCAGGGAGACTTTTATAGGGTAATAATTTGTCATGCATGAGTTGAGGTGATTTTCCTCTCTGAAAACTCTCTGAATTTTTGTCATGTAACTGTCGCTCACAGATGAGTCACTTACGGCTTCATGTTTATATCGAGAAGTGAAGAATTTTCAGTTTTTCACAGAATCTAGACACTATTATTGGTTTATTTTTTGCAGATTTTATAATGAGATGTCGATTTTACTGACATTTTTAGCTCAGAGTTGCTGATAAATGGTGCCATTGTGGTTATTTTTAGAGATAACCTGCCTTTCAGATCTGCTGGCAGATATGGAGGATGAATCTTTATTGTTACAGAGCATTTTTGTGTTTTTTTTGACAGGAGACGGTCAAACAAAAAGACAAACACATTTAATCGTGGAAATAATGCACACACTCAGAAAACTCTCAGAATTTTTGTCACATGACTGTCAGTCATAGCTGAGTCATTCATAGCTTGACATTTGCATCTAGAAATGCAGAATTTTTATTTTTTTTACCAAATCTAGACTCTATAAATGGTTGATTTTTAGCACATTATTAAATAGTGTCAGTAATAACACTCCGCCTTTCATCGGGTTATAACTTGTTATGCACATGTTTGTGACTTCTGGATTCTGATTGGACGGGTCAGAGGTCAGATGGTGGGATATCAGGGAGCCGGTGCATCTTATCACGTGTTAGTCAGATGAACACGCGTGTTCTGGGGCGGAGCGGCGCCGGATGGAGACGACCCGGTCGCCGCTGCATCACGCCTCGGCCGGTCTGATCACGTGACGCTGGGAGAAGCTTCCTCTGCATCCACGGTTCACTCACAGTCCAGTAATCTGCTGCACATCCAGGCCTTCCTCCTCCATCCTCCACCAGCTCTCCTGTTCCCTCCTCACCCCCTCCAGCCTCCCCCATCTCCTCCCCGCCCTCCCCAGACGTCCGCCTGCCTTTTATCTCCACATGGCGCCATCCTCCTGGACAACAAACCCCAGTGATTGATTCCTCCGTGATAGGCTCTAATTTCTGAGATTTCGTTTATTATCGGTGTGCGGATGCATGAGTGTGTGTGTGTGTGTGGGTGTGTGTGTACGTGCGCAAACTCTCCCCCCTCCCTGCCTCACCCCTTCACCTTTTATTCCTCCCCCATGCCGCCGTCCTCGTCTTCCTCCTCCTCTGAACCCTACATTCGTATGTTAAGCATCTCCTAAAAGAAAAAAGAAAAAAAAACATTTTCTGTCTCTTCTTCCTCATTTTCCGTCCTCACCCCTCTGCCTCCCCCCCGTTCCTCCCCCCTGCTATCTGAAGGAGTGAGGAGACGGACCTTCGGTATCTGCCCGAGATAGTGGCTGTAATCTCACATTCCTCCTGTGTTTCTCCCCCCTGTCACTCCACATCCTCCATCCCTGCCTCCCCTCCATCCCTCACCCCGCCTCACCCCGCCTCACCCGCCGCCTCCCCCACCGCCTCCCCCACCGGGTCAGCAGGGGTCACGGCGATCCTCCTCGGAGTGCTGGAGAGGAGAAATCGACTCATCGGCTCTGGATTTTTACTCCGAAAACACGGCGGATGTTCAGGAGAAGCTTCTATTTGGATATGAGCGTCAGAAAGCACATTTTGTAAAAAAAGATTATTATTATTATTATTATTATTGTTATTGTTATTAGACGATGATTCTGCACAACTAAACTGCATTCTCAATAACATTTTGACAGGAATTTATTTCACAAATCAATCAAATTCACCTCAAATCATCACATTTTCACCCAAATTTCTGCTCAACCGTCTCAAACTTGTCTTATCATAAACACACACTATATTTATGACATTTTAGATTAATATATCGTGCATTTTCTGAGATTTTAATTCTTAAAATTTGCCCTTCACTTTGAGCAGATTTCTGAGTCTGTTTCAACAATAATAGCTCAATAATTACGAAAGATAAAAACCTGAAATTTTATGTTTCTCGTGTCAAAATAAAAAAAATTGTCACTCTCAGACATCTTTGATTTATTACATTTTTTGAAGCATGAATACAGTTATTTATGCAGGTAAATATATGCAATATATTTGTTTTTATTTAAAAATAAAGATATAAAGATTATACACCTGCTTTTTTCCTCACTTGTTTCTTTCAAACTTCAGTCTGTTTGAACCAAAATAACTCTGAAACTATTAAAGATAAAAACATGAAATTTTCTCTTATTTCTTGTATCAAAATATAAAAAAAATTCAAATTTTTCGAACAAGTTCTGCTTTGAAGGTATCTGTGAAATTTGAGCTTCATTTATCAAATACTTTCAGTGATTTAAAAGTTTCCCGTTGGCACACTTTTATCAGGTTTTTCTCCCTTTTTTCCTTTGAAATTTGAGGCTGTTTGAGCAACAATATCTCAGGAACTATTAAAGATAAAAAGCTGAAGTTTTCTCTCCTATTTCTCATCATGTCACTGATTCAGAATCTGTAATATCAGACAAATCGATCAAATATTCATCTATTTTTATTGTCTAATTGATTTTTTTAAAATGATTTTTATCCATTTTCTTGTTAATTTGATTCTCATTTACCCTCTCATTATTTCCAAATGTATTTTATTGGGGTTTTTTTTATTATCACTGCTATTATTCTCTCTAGCCTTGTGTCTGTGGTTTAGCCCTGTATTTTCTTTTATTCATTTGGATGTGGCATTTTTGGTTCTTTTATTACTTTATCTGGTGTTTTTGTATTAATTCGTTTTGGAAACATTTTAACACTTTAAAAAAAACTGAAGTCTCACCTTGTAGCTCATATTACAAAAATATTTGAAAAAGCAGAAGTCAGCTGGTGATATTTTCTAACCACATGTAGCTGCATGTAACAGTAATACTAGACTTTATTGTTTTTAAACAGCCTTAAATGTGAGAATGCATGCATTTATAGCCAAGATTTTTAATATACAAGTCTGAAGTTTCACCGATATTATTGTAAATATTCATAGTTTGTAATTAAAAAAGTTTCAAGCAGAAAGCCCCAATATGTTTCCAGTTATATTTACCAATAAAATTAATAAACTGTTTAAAAACGGAACTAAAAATGCAGAAATTCACACTAAGATGGCTGAAAGTCACTTTTAGTTTGTGTTTGAGCTTTAAATGTTTAAATTATTCCTTAATAATGAATAAAATGATGGAATTCACACAACCTGAAGAAGAAAACTCAAAGTGAATCTTCAGAAAACTGCAAAACAAAATGCAGAAAAGCTGCTTAAAGTGGTCTAATAATCATTTCCAAACCTGTTTTCTAGATGTTTGTAGCTACTCTATATCCTTTATTAGTTGGTTTTGTCGTTTTTGCTGCTTAATTTGCAGCGTTTAGGTGTTCAGACTGTTCTTTGTTTGTGTAAATGGTTAAAGCTGAGCTGCTGGAGAGCCCCTCGGTGATGCTGGAGGCTTTAGATGATGCTGGTTCTTTGCTTCCTTGTTTTTTCAGCTGCAGACTCACTGCGGTTCAGGCGTTCAGCTCTCACATACAGTAAGTGAGGTACAGTTATCGTGAACTTCTGCTGTGACTCAAATCAGATGTTAAAGTGAAACACTGCTGATGAGTTCCAGAAAAAGTACCTTTGACTTCTGGTTAGTTTCTATCGGCTCATCAAACCGAAGCTTTTATCTGCAGCTTCAGATAAAACGGTCGAATAAACAGAAGGTTTAACGAACTGCGGACGTCGTTGGAGCTCAGATTAAATGTTCTGCACAAAGTTTACACCAAAATAAGACTCAAAACTGATACGAAAAGTTGTCATTAATTCAGGTTTTATCTTATTTTTTGATTTATCAGGAAGTAGACAGGGCCTGTGTTCTTTAACGGTTTTGTATCGATCATATTTTAAATAAGAAGCATAAATAAACACTCTAAACGAGTTTAAAAGGCACGTTAACTTTTTTAAAAAAAATGCAATTTATTGTTTGGTTTCTTGTTTTTCTCAGTTTGTGTCTCCTTTTTGTTGCTTTGTCCCTTGTTTTTGTCATTTTGTCTTCCTTTTATGTCATTTTTTGTCTTATTTTTGTTGTTTTGTGTCTCTTTGTGATGATTTTGTCTCCACATTTTATCGATATTTAACTATTTCCTCGTTTCTGGCCTCTCCAGACTTTTCCTCTCTCCTCTGTTCATCATTTCTATAAAGATGTTTCTCCATGCTGAATGTATCTCCAACATCTCTCTCCTCTGTTCACTGTTTCTGAGCCATGCTGACTTTATTTTATTCATCCAGTAGATTTCATTTTCCTCTCTGTGGAAACACTGCCTGCAGTTCACCCTGAAAACTCTGAATTTTTCTCAGGTACGGCTTCACGTTTGTGTCGGAAAGCACCAAAGTTTCTGTGAATTTTTGGTTGAGACACACAGAATATTGTGATTTTGAATGAAATTTTATGCTTGGAGTCGGTTCATTTCCCAACAGAACTGATGATTAAGAATGATTAAGACCATCAGGAAGCTGAAAATCTAACAGTTATTTTGGTTTTAGAGTTTCTGACTAATAGATTGTGTAATTTTGGTGATTTATATAAAGAAAATACACCTTTCAAACTGGTTCAGAGGGTTAATTTATGTTTCTAATGGAGTACGATCCATAAGAACTGTAAGACAATGGAGAATTGGTGGGTAAACAGTTCCAAGATTTCTGACTGTTGATATTCTTTTATTCATTTGTAAATGAATAGATTTTGGTGAAAAATGATGATTTAAGCTCAGATTTGGAAATCTTTTCTGACCAAACTGTGCTTAAAAGACGAGTAGTTCACAGACTGTAGGAATTTGAAGAACTCTTTCTGTGGTAAATGGTGTCATTTGGTGGTCATTTAACGTCTGGCAGCAGGTTTTTGGGACTCGGAGGTTCATTGTAGAGTTCTCTGGTGTCTTTGCTGAGTGTTTTTGTTTGAGTTTGTCGCCTGTGAGAAGTCGTCGTGATGAGATCCGGCGCTCGCTCTCCCTCCACCAGATCTCCTTCGTTAGATTAGCGGCGTGTTAACTGGCCTGTGTCATATGGAAATCCTGCCATTTGCATCTCTTGAGAAGGAGGCGTAAAGCCATTTATCTATTTAAATATATTCTGTCTGATATGGCTGTTGGACTTTAGAACAGACTGTAATAATGTTTACTGATCAGCCGATGGGCTGGCTGCTGATTCCTCACACTTTTTGGTTGAGTGAACAACCAGGTCCTCCTCGGCGAGCCTCCCATGGCAACCCAGGAGCTCCTCCTCCTCCGATTGGATCGCACAAAACAAATGTGATATAATATCTGCTCTGCTTCTGATTGGATCCTGCTTTAATTAACTGATAGTGCGATTGGACCCAAGTTGCACGACTGAAATTTTAGCTGAAGGATGAAGAGTTGGTGGCATCTGTTGCATCCTCCCTCTGCTGTTCATCAGTAGAAAGATGTTTCTCCATGCTGAATGTATCTCCAACAACTCTCTCCTCTGTTCACTGTTTCTGAGCCATGCTGACTTTATTCTATTCATCCAGTAGCTTTGATTTTCTTCTCCTGGCTAAAATTTTACAGAATGATTTGAAATGTGACCAAAATAACCTCAAATTGGTCCAAAAATTCCTCAAAAATAGTCTGAAGTGAACTGAAAACTGTCCAGAATTATTTGAAACTTGTTCAATGACAGTTTTTTAGCCATTTTAAACAAAATTTTGATAATCTCTAACATTTTGTGTCCAGTTTTGAGTCTCTGTTCATCAGTAGAAAGATGTTTCTCCATGCTGGATGTATCTCCAACAACTCTCTCCTCTGTTCACTGTTTCTGAGCCATGCTGACTTTATTTTATTAATCCAGTAGCTTTGATTTTCCTCTCATTCTCTCTTGCCGTCTCAGTTTTGTGTCTTTTTTTGTCATCTTGCCACATTTGTGCCGTTTTATTTCTCGCTTTTTGTCGTTTTGCATCCTGACTTTCTCAGTTTGCGTCTCGTTTTAGCGTTCCTCACACTTTTTGGTTGAGTGAACAACCAGGTCCTCCTCGGCGAGCCTCCCATGGCAACCCAGGAGCTCCGCCGCCTCCTCCTCCGATTGGATCGCACAAAACAAATCTGATATAATATCTGCTCTGCTTCTGATTGGATCCTGCTTTAATTAACTGATAGTGCGAGTGCGTGCGATTGGACCCAAGTTGCGCGACTGAAATTTTAGCTGAAGGATGAAGAGTTGGTGGCATCTGTTGCATCCTCCCGGAGGACGGTGGAGGCGGCCGCCGTCGTTGCGTCTCCTCCAGCGGCGGCTCGCCCCGCCCGACGCCGTGCTTCGTGGAAAGGCAGCCCGAAGGCACGATCCTAGAAGGAGCAGAGTAGGGGAGTTCAAAGCGTTATCACGAGCCGAACGTCTTTTCATCATGTTTTAGAAACAAGCGTTCGCACTAATCCCCCAATAATCTCTCCAGGAGAACTGGGGCGATAAGGCGCCGCCACCCACGGCTTTTCAAACACTTTTTGGGTAGTCTCTCCTCGCTCTCTCCCCTCCATCCTCCACCTCCTTCTCCTCCTTCTCCTCCCCTGGAAGGACGAGTGAAGGTGATCCTCCTCCTCCTCGTTCCCTCTCCAGCTCTTCTCCTTCTGTTTTTTATTTTTTTTATTTTTTGTGCATTGAGTCGGTTTGTTTACATCCCGATTCCGATCTCCAGAGTTTATCTGGACTCATCAACAGTGTTTCTCTGCCTCTCTGTTTCTTTCTCCCTCCTCCGCCCATCAAATTAGAATGTTAATTAAAATGCTGCTCCTTCAGAAGATGACAAATCGATGATTACGGTGAGTGTTGAGCCACCTTCTGCGATGCCCCCCAGAAGAACAACGTGAGGAACAGTTCGCAGGAAGAGTTTCCAGCCGCCGTATTCTCGCCGTTACCTGCGTTTTTCTTTTTTTTAAAAGTACCGGAGTCCTTCCACTATCTTCCTGTAACATGTTTAAATGTTTTCGATAACTCCTCCTGCAGCCCCAGGCCCGTACAGAACCGGAGATACGAGCCCAGGCTTATCTCTGCTGGCTCATGGGCGGTGAAGGTGGGTCGGAGGTGTTCGTTTCAGCGTCATTTGGCAAAAAAAAAAAAAAAAAACCCGCTTGTTTACGTGACTGAGAAGCGTTTAATTCCCTTTGTCCTCCGTCTCCTGATTAAAGGATGCAGAGGGGGGAGTTTCTGCTAAATATTCGTGCATTTTTGTACTTTCTCGCTCGCCTTAATCCCAACACTAACTGGAGCATTTTTATTTTTAAACAAAGTGAATCAAATCAAACTTCAAGAGATTCTTCATTCACCTTTGCTCCGCCTTTTGGCCAAGTTTCATGAATCTCGGTCTTGTAGTTTTGACGTAATCTTGCTGAAAAACAAACAAAATGGACTAAAAACCAGGAATTAATTTGTACGAATCACTTTGCTTCCTGTCTTTTAGGGCAACGAACATTTGAAGAACTAAACTTGATGGCTGGATAATTGTAACTTAATCACAAATGACAAACATAAAAGTAGAATTTTTCTTATGATTTATTTTGCAAAAATTGGGTAAACGTGAAATCAGTGTCCGCAGGTGTTAAAATACTGGAAAAAAACGAAGTCTGAAACATGCTACAGATAATTCACTATTTGTATTTTTGCATTCTACTCTGCTCATCGTCATAGAAAGATGTTTCTCCATGCTGAATGTATCTCCAACATCTCTCTCCTCTGTTCTGTTTCTGAGCCATGCTGCATTCATTTTATTGATCCAGTAGCTTTGATTTTCCTCTCAGGCTAAATTTATACAAAATATTTTGAAAAGTGATCAAAATAACTTAAAACTAGTCCAATATTCTTCAAAAATAGTCTAAAATCAACCAAAAACTGGCCAAAATTACTTAAAATTTGTGCGAAATCAGTCAAAATGTGTTGAAAATGACAATATTTGAGTCATTAAGGACAGTTTGAGTCATTTTGGACACATTTTAGTCCAGTTTTGAGTCTCTGCTCATCCTCCATAGAAAGATGTTTCTCCATGCTGGATGTATCTCCAACAACTCTCTCCTCCGTTCACTGTTTCTGAGCCATGCTGACTTTATTTTATTGATCCAGAAGCTTTGATTTTCCTCTCGGTCTCTCGTCGTTGCGGTTTTGCGTCTTTTCGGTCGCTTTTGTGTTGTTTTCTTACTCATTTTTTGTTCTTCTGTTTCTCATTTTTGCTGTTCTGTCTCTTGTTTTTCTAATTTTGTCTTCCTTTTATGTCATTTTGCGTCTCTCTGTGGAAACACTGCCTGCAGTTCAATCCGAAGACTTTTTTTTTTTTATGTTCTTAAATAAGACGTGTAGAGAAACGGGTGATTTGGATGAAACATCAGGATTTTAGTGTTTGATTTCACTCACAGAACCTCCACTTATCCTCCTCTGATTCTTCATCTACAGTAACTTTAACTATATTTAATGAATCCTTGCAGAGTTTTACCTTCATACTATGAACATTTCACATTTATTTAACGTTTCTGCCTCTACATTTTGACCCCTGTCGATCAGATCTCCCTTTAGTCCACGTTGACCTCCACCTGTCGTTTGATTCGTCCTGACGGTGGAGAGAGGAAGAAATGCACTAAAAATAAAAAGGATGTAATAATAGACACTGAGAGGAGCTGAGCAGGAAGACTAGAAGTGAAGGTTTGAGGAGGAGTCGATCATTGGGAGGCAGTGACTGGCTGGTATCTGCATCTGGCTGTCATCTGCAGGCTGGAGGAGGAGGAGGAGGAAGAGGGAAAACCTCTATCCTCTGTATCTCTGAGCCTCATCTCCGGCAGTTCAGGAGCCCGCTTTCCAAGAGTGCCTCATTTTCAAATCTCTTATCTCGGCCCCCGTTTTAAGTATCGCAGTTTTATATTTTTACATGTCATTTGCATGCAGCTCATCAAACCTGCCTCCCTCCGGTTTCTTTTTTTCCCCTTTTTCTTTCTCCTGCGAGGTGCTGCGATATGTGCGGCTGTGCATGAGCGCCCCGGCACAAGGGAATAAGCCCCGCAGAGCCGGGGGCAAATACTGTACCCACAATATTTGTACCTCGTGAGCAGAATGTACAGTGCAGAGGAGTATCCTGTGTCTGCGCCGGGGAAAAGTGTGTGTTTGTACGAGGGGAGGCGGATGAGAGTAGGTTTCTGATGCTTATCTGCCTTCCTTTTCTTCTTTGTGTTTTTGGAGGATTCACACAGTGACCTCTTTGTTTGGGACAGTCGGCCCGGCCCTCCAACCCCCTGGATCGGGGGGAAGAAACCATTTCCTGTAGCCGAGAGATGGAACGGGAGAGAAAAGAGGTGGAGATAGGGACGGGGAGGAGGAAGAGAATCGGAGATTAAGGAAAGAAAAGGAAAGAAAAGAGGCGCATGAAAGGAAGGAGACAGTGAAAGAGGAGACGGGAGGAAGAGGGTGAACTGGATGAGTGAATGAATGATTCTGGGAGTGAGTGAAAGAATGAATGGATGAACGCCGGTTGAAAAGGTCAGCCGGGGAGCAGGGCGGCTTATTAAATTCCCATCGAGAGCGGCACAAAACATCTGAAACGCTTAATGCAGGAGAGGATTTTAGAGGGAAACGCTGGAGTCTGACGGAGCCGACGGTTAATTATTGATAAATCTGAGACACAAAACCGCACCTCAGTCACTAAAAGATACGACTAATGCTGAAGAAAAACCCAAAGATTTTAACATTCCTGCACGACTAAACTGTATTTTTAATCATGATTCCCTCAAAATACATTTGAAAATGCAGCTTAGTTGTGTAGAAATGTCATTTGTGGAGACTAATGGGGAATTATTGATCATTCTGAGTCACTTTTCTTCAAACTACATCTCAAAGATACGTCTAATCCAAAGCAAAACCCAAAGATTTTCAACATTCCTACACAGCTAAACTTCATTTTCTATTATGTTCCCCTTAAAACGTAATAAAAAATGTAGGTTCATGGTGTAGAAACCTCATTTCCTGCAGAATTTTGGCCTTGACAGTTTAATTATTGATCATTTTGAGTCATTTTTATCAAAACTGCACCTCAGTTACTTAAAGATGCTTCAAATCTCGACACAAAAGACAAAGATTTTAACATTCCTACACAACTAAACAGCATTTTCAATTATGTTTCCCTCTTTGTTATATAGAAACAGGGTTTTTTTAGATTGAGTTGCATAATTTTGACCCTGAAAGTAATTTATTGATAATTCTGGATCCTTTCTTTAAAAACTAACTTTTTTCTAACCCAAACGCACCCCTAAAGAACCCAAACATTTCTATTTGGTGTATTCTGACTCGGTGTCCATAAAATTCCATTCTTCTACAACTAAACCACATTCTCAGTTATGTTTTGAAGGAAACATGATTTCATTAAGTCATGAAAAAGCCACAAAATATGAGTCCGGAGGATGAAGGAATGAACTAGAAACTGGACTCTTTCTGGTTTCCAGACTTTCACCCAGAAGGCCAAGACTTGGTGCCCATGACGGACAAACCATCAGTCTCCAGCCTTAAACTGGTTTTCTCTCATTGTTTACTTCAGTTTTTGCTCTTTCTGCTTCAGCTTAGGCCCCAAAACTAAGACTGTTCCTGAAAAAGACTTCTAAACCCAACAGAAAACACAAAGACTTTTATGTGATTCTTTCTCCACAGAATTCTTTTCTTCTACAACTAAGCCACAGTCTCAATTATGATTTTAATAGAACATAATTTCATGATGTTTAGTTTTAAAAAGCCACACAGTCCATGTCTGGAGACAACAGAGGAAGATGGAGGTATAAACAAGAAACTAGACTTTCACCCTGCAGGCGAAGAGTTTGCTTTGCCATAATGGACGACAAACCATCCATTCCCAACCTCACTTTGGTTTTTGCTCATTTTTGCTTTCAGTTTTTACTCTTTCTGCTTCAGTTTAGGCCCCAAAAATACTTCTAATCCTCAAAAATACTTCTAATCCTAAGAGAAAACCCAAAGATTTCTAGTTTACGTCTGACTCTCTCTACAGAACCGTGTTCTTCTACAACTAAACAGCATTTTCAGTTACATGTTGAGGGGAACATAATACATAAGGTCAGAGCAGAGTTGATGCACCGTGATGAATTAAACACCATTAGTCTCTAACTTAATTTTCTCTCATTACCTTTTGGTTTTTCAGTTGCAGCACTTCTGGATGACTTTTCTGAAAGCTTCACTTCCTCAAACGTGCTTCTAAACCTCAGTGGAAACCCAAAGAGTTTTGTTTTACGTGACTTATTCGGACTCACCGGACGTGGTAGAACAGATCACATTACCTCTAGTAGCCTCTCTGTGCATTACTGCTGACTTTAAAGGCCTCAAACAGCAAACTTCCAATTATTTTAAAGCTTTGCTGACCCCATATGAGCCTGAGCAACATTTAACATCAATACTACCCAGCTCATTAAAGCTTTTCTATGATTTAAATCTATCACAGTTTATAAATGAAGAGTTCATTTGCAAAAACAGCTAACTCCGTTTTCAGAAAACTCATTTTTTCATTGTTTACTTGAGCAATAATAATAACACTAATAATTTATTTTTTCTCTATTTTATCGTGTTTTTTTCTGCTGAGTCAAATCCACTCAACTTCAGTTTGATATTATCTCAAGTAAACAATAAAAAATGTTTTCAGAAAATCCATCAAAACGGAGTTATCTGCTTTTGCAAATGAACTTTTCAAATCTCCTCTTAAAACATACATTTAGGTGTGAAAGTTCCACTTTTAAATTGCTGTTTTATTTCAACCCTTCTGTGAAGCATTTTCTAAGAAAAATGCACCTTAAATGAAGAATACTGGTATAAAAATGGACAACAAAACACTAAATGAAATCATAAACCATATAGTAATATTAATATAATAAGAGCTGACAAAGAATCTTCTAAGAAATGGTTGTAAAAAGCCGCTTCAGAAACTTCATTTTCAGACGTTAGACTCGTCCCTTCGTCCATTCAGCCCCTCTGGATTACTGCCTGGTGTGTTTTTCATAGAACAGTCGTCAGCCGGTCGTATCCACAGTAAAGCGAATCAGCACTGAGACGTAGACGTGGCGCTGCTCATTTGCATAAACAAACACTTTTATTCCCCAGCGAGGCAGTAAAACTGTAACCGTTGACAGCTGTGCAGAGAAGTCTTCATCTGCTCTTAAATGGAGTTCACACGCTGTCAAATAAGAAGGCTTTTATCTGGAACTTTCAAAGTGATTCACTGTCATCTCACAGGTTTTCTCTGTTTTGTTAAATTACAGATAATTACTGGTGAAATCACATTTAAACACAGGATTATTTATATGTTGAATGTAAGAAAAGAGGCCAAAACACCAAAAAATGTCAACAATGCCGTCTGTATTTCTACAGTATGTACTTTTATAGCGTTTGACTTTATTTAAATCAGCAAAAATGTTACTATTTTAAAGGTATTTGAAATTGATGAAAGGAAAAATATGTACTTTAAGGACTGGAATTAATATATATTTCTTAAACTTATTTTAAGGATTATTCCTCATTTGTCAAATAAGTAATCACAGTAAAAAAAGACTAATTTATTTATTAAGCCTTACAACAAAGAAAAATAAAACGGACCAAAACCGAAAAACCAAAATGATTGTTTTACTGTATTTAAATGAGCAAATATTATAATTATTTTGCATATTTGTGGTGTTATTAGTAAAGAAAATTAGGAATTAAATGTGACAAATAATATTATTTTTATTGTTATTTTCTATTTTTCCCGTGTTTTGTCAAATTACAAACAATCACACATTTTTTTTGTTAACCCTAATTTTTTTTTAAACAGACCAAAAGTGTAATGTGTGTGTGTATATATATATGAAATATTTTGGAATAAAAAAAAGTGATAAAAATCTTTATTAAATTTAAAGAAAATTTGTGCAAAATTTTTTAAAAAAATATTTTAACTGTTATTTTATAGATTTGTCAAACTACATATGATAATTTAAGAAAATGTAAGAATAAAATAATTTATATAAAAAACAATCCAAAACTTCACATAATGTTAACATAAAAAATCTGTTCTTTTTTGTGTACTTTTACAATGTTTGACCATAAAAATTACAGTTTTACTTTATTTAAATCAGTTCAAAATATCAGTATTTTACACGTCTCTGTAAAATAATGATATTATATTTAGGAATTATATTTCGGAATAAAAAATTATCAAATCATTTTCTAATATTATTTTCCCTCTCATGTAGTTTAAAAATAATTTAAATAATTTAAATAATTTTAAGAGTTATTTTATAAATTATTAAAGCTATATATAATATCTGAGAAAAATAAGAGTAAAAATACATTAAAAAATTAACTTTTACTGCGGGTTTTACTGTATTTGATCAGAAATAATTATCATAATTAGCATTTTTCCCCCCACAGTTTCTACAGCTTTTGAACATTAAGTTGTTCCATTGTTTATTAAAATTCTTCAGGCGTCTTTGCTGCAGATTTTCTCCATTTTTAACACTCATTGGATGAGGTTAGATGTCGGAACGAGTTCAGGGAAAGTTCTTCTCCTCTTCATCCTCATCTTCATCCTCATCATCATCCTCATCATGGCTGCTGTGCGGTTTAGAGGGAGGAGGGGGGAGGACGGGTGAGGATCCATTCTCATACTGAAGAAAATGAAGAAATGAAATCGGCTCGGCATCATTTGCATTCAGGTTTTATCGGAGGAGGAAGAGGAGGAGGCGTTTTCAGGCCTGATAAGGAGGAGGGCGTCGCTGGGGGGGAGGAAGGTGTGAGGCTGGGAAGAGGAAGGTGGATGAGGAGTGGGCTGTGGGTGAGGACAGGGTGGCGGGGGAGGAGGGGGTTAATATCAGACCAATAATTAGATTCGCTATCGAGGCGGCGGCAGCAGCGGGGATCAGGCAGATTAAAGCCGGGCTCCAGGCTGCTTCATATTCATGAGGGGACGGGGTCCGGGCCAGGGGCTTAGACTGCAGCTCAAACACTCTCCTCCGGCTGAGGGGGCTTAAGACGGCCGCTCTCCACCGAGATGGAGCTCCGACTGACGGCCCCCCGATAGGTGGAGGGCCGGGGGAGGCGGGGGAGGAAGGAGGCTTTAATAGAGGTCTGAACCCCGAGGCACTTCTGATCAATATTATCAATATTCTGTCAATAACAGCCAGAAGAGAGGATAAACGAGACAAAAAGACCTGAAGATACAACACAGGAAAGAAATGCTCCACCACAAGGAGGCGCTGTCACAGATCTACGCACATTTTTATTAACGTGTGTGTCGTCCTGCGGGTCAAACTGACCCGTTTTAAAGTTTGAAAATGTGGGAGAAATATATATATTCACAGTAAAACTTCTGATGTTCACATTTTCAACATTTTTGGGAAATTTTGGAAAAATTTTTTGGTGGAAAAATTTTTTAAAAATGTTTCTTAAGAACATTCACATAAAAATCAACCAAAATCCAGCGAAATTCGCTGGATTTTGGTTGATTTTTATGTGAATGTTCTTAGAGAAAATCTCAGAAATTTTACTGATATATAGGCTAAGTAATCACTTTACATATTTTTTAGGATTTTTTTGGAAGATTTTTACTCATTTTTTGGAAATATTTACAAGACTTGTCAAAGGTGGGTGATTTTTAAAAAATATAGCTTCATTCACAGGCACCAAAAAATGTTGTTTCTTTGTCTAAAAAAAAATCCCAAAATTTAACAAAAAAAAATTCTCCAAATTTCTGAAAATGTTTTAAAAACCTTTAGGATGAAAATTCCAATAATTCCTTAAAAGTTTCCCCTAAACATTTTATTAAAAAATCTCCCCAAACATGGCAAGAAAATTCTTGCAAATATTATCAAAATATCAATAAAAATCTTCCAAAAAATGTTCTAAAAATATCTAAAGTGATTTCATATATATCAGTAAAACTTCTGATATTTTCTTTAAGAACATTCACACAAAAAAAACAAAGTCCTGGGTTTTGGTTGTGTTTGTGTGTGTATTATCGTTTGTTATTTTCCCGTCAACATGTAAATGATCACTGTTTGCCATCCAGTATTGGATATGATCTGTAATTTAACAAAAAAATATTTAAAATAACTTCAAGCTTGTATTTACCATTTTTCAAGCATTAATATGCATCATTTTTGTTTCAGGTAAAGGCAAATATCTGGAAAATAATGATAGTTTTTGATTTCAGCACGGTAAAATCAGTGTAATTATTGTCAAACGTTATAGAAGAACAAATCATTTATTTAAAGAATAGACTTTGGATGTTTCAATTTTGGGCAATTTTTTTAAAATTCTATTTTAGGGCTACCATGGAAATTAATACATTTATGCTGTGATTTTACTCGTTATTGTTTGTCATTAAATTTCAAAAAATGGAAAATCGATTTAAAAATAGGAAATAGTTTTAAAAATGACAGTTAAAAAATCTTTCAGTTCATAGGAAAAGTCCTGTTAGATTCCTGGGACCTTGTAAAATCTTTCCAGTCACGTTTTGCTGTGACTCTTTGAACAATACTGGAACTGTTGGCGCCTCTGCATACATTTTACTTTCACTTTCAAACAAACAGGAAGGTTTTGGTCAACTAGTGTTGTTGTTTGTTCACATTTGGTTTGTTGCTTCCTGTGCATGTGAGAGTTAATTTGTCGTTTGGCTCACAGCGTTTCCTCTCATCGTAAAAGATCAAAGAGTTTGTTTAATTTCCAGAGTTGATTCACTGATGATGTTGACGTTGGTAATTCTTCTATCAACCATGTTCATCTGTTATCATTATTAGAAACCCTGCAGGTGACAAGTCGGAGTTGTTGTTCGCCTTAAAGATCTTCAATCACCAAATGATCAAAAGTGTGAAGCATTTCCTGGTTCTGTCAGTCTGAGTTCAACCGTCTGAACCCCAAAAGGCATCGAAATCTGTTTTATCTCTAACAGACATCACCAGAATGATGACATTTATCAGCTTTTGCACCAAAACATGAAATTCTGAGCTCCTCAGCACAACTAACAAGCCAGAATTCAGAGTTTTCAGCTGAACTGCAGGCAGTGTTTCCACAGAGAGGCTAAATAAATAAAGTCAGCATGGCTCAGAAACAGTGAACAGAGGAGCTAGTTGATGGAGATACATTCAGCATGGAGAAACATCTTTATAGAAATGATGAGCAGACCAGAGAGGGTGGAAACATGGAAATAATTAAATATCGATAAAATGTGGAGACAAAAACTCCAAAAGAGACTCAAAATGACAAAAAAAGAGACATGGAATGCTGCAACCGAGCCAGAAAACAACAAACATAAGAGACAAAAGTATAAGTCAACACATAAAACAGTAGAAATGACAGAAAATGTAAAAAAAAACAAACAGAAAAGGTCCACAAGGAGACCAAAACAATGCAAAATGCCACAGCAGAATAAAGGCAGCATGGCTCAGAAACAGCAAACAGAGGAGTAAACTGTTGGAGATACATTCAGCATGGAGAAACATCTTCATACAGATGATGAGCAGAGTAGAGAGAAAAAGTTTTTGGAGGCTGGAAACATGGAAATAGTTAAATATCTGTAGTATGTGGGGACAAAACCAACACAAAGAGACACAAAATGACATAAGACATAAAATAACATTAAAGGAAGACAAAAAGAAGACACGAAGCAACAAAAATGAGACATAAAACAGCACAAATGCGACA
Organism: Acanthochromis polyacanthus; assembly: GCF_021347895.1. Lineage (NCBI taxonomy): Eukaryota > Metazoa > Chordata > Actinopteri > Pomacentridae > Acanthochromis > Acanthochromis polyacanthus. Next base: position 37,083,655 of record NC_067120.1, on the reverse strand, counting down.
GACGCAAAACTGAGACGACAAGAGAGACTGACAGAAAAATCAAAGCTACTGGATGAATAAAATAAAGTCAGCATGGCTCAGAAACAGAACAGAGGAGAGTTGTTGGAGATACATTCAGCATGGAGAAACATGTTTGTGCAGGACTTTAGATTGCAGTAGAAATTGTAAATCAACACCCAGAAACTGCTTGGAGTTCAATTCAGTCTCCTTGAGGCTCCAGTCCTCATTCCTTCACTCCTGCTGGATTCATTGGAAGTTTCTGAGATCCAGAAAGCTTCTTGTTGCCTCCTAAGAAGCCTCGACCCGATGAATGAATGTTTACCTCTAAAACAGTGAAACTGGTTGATGTTTTCCAGCTGTTCTTGAAGGAAAATAAAACTTTATGGTCATGTAGTTCCTCTCCTTCAATGGATTAAAGGGTTCGGCTGCTTGGTGAACTTCGTCAGGGTGACTCTTTGTGGGTTCGGACACGTTCTCCGTCCGAGCGTTGGCCGTTGAAGCCACTGATTTGGGCGTGGGACCAGCAGAAGTGAAAAGCGGCGTTGATACCATGCGGCGGCCTCTCAGTCCTCCTTAACTCGGCCCACATCTCTGGCATCGGCGTCCTCCGCTGGCCTGGTTAATTACACACTCAGTCTGGCCCTGCGCCTTTCCGACTCATTATCTGCCGTGTTGTGTTGTTGTGTGTGCGACTGTAAAGTGTGTTAAATGGCGTGTTCTCCTTGTTGCCGGTTGACACTGTAGATTATCTGCTGCTGCTGCTGCTGTTGGTTCCGTCCTGGTTCAGTCCTGCGAGTTTGTTTCCTCCGAGTGGAATCCGGCAATCGATGGGCTTCTCCTTTAAATTCAGCTCTGCTCGTAAACGGAGGACGGCGGATGGATCTAAACGTGGTCGTTCATGTGTTTGCATGCTACTGTAGCTCCTCAAGTGTTTCCTGAATCCCAATGAGACCACAGGCAGCCCACACAATAAACATCTTCCTGCACTGCTGTCTGAAACAGCACATATTCTGCACATTTACAGCTTTATAACCTTATTTTTTGGGGTTTACTAGATTCTGTTTACCTGGTTTAGTCTTGAGAAACACATTACATTGCTGCTATTTTCAAAAAGTTTGAAGATTCTGCTTGTAAAAATCAAAATACTTGACCTGATTTCAACGTGTCCACCATCCCCGTTGAAGTAGCCTCCCAGTGCAGTGAAGCTCTGCTCCCAGTGCTCCTGTAACACTCCCTAAAAGTCCCGTTATTTTAACATATTTAATATTTTCAGTCATCAAATTATCAAAAATATGAAGCGTTTCCTGGTTCTGTCAGTCTAAGTTTAACTGTCTGAACCCCAAAAGGCATTAAAAGGCTTTTAATCTATGAAATAAATCTCTATAATGATAACATTTCTCAGCATTTTGTAACTTCTGAGCTCTTAGCCCAGCAAACAAGCCAAAATTGTGAGTTTTCAGGTTGAACTGCAGACAGTGTTTCCACAGTGATACTGAGGGGAAAATGAAACCTACTGGATCAACAGCACATATTCTCCACATTTACAGCTTTATAACATTATTTTTTCGTTTTTCTAGATTCTGTTTTCCTGCTTTAATGTTCAAAATCACATTTCTTTCAAAAACTTTCAAAACTCAGCTTGTAAAAATCTGAAAACTTACCTGATTTAAACATGGCCACCTTTCCTGCTGAAGTAGCTTCTTTGTGCAGTGAAGCTCTGCTCCCAGTGCTCCTGTAACACTCCCTGAAAGTACCGTTATTTAATGATGATCAGTATCTTCAGTCATCAAATAACCAAAAATATGAAGCATTTAACCATCTGAACCTCAAAAATCATCGAAAAGAAATCACTGGAATGGCAGCGTTTATCAGCGTTTAGTCCAAAACGAGAAATTCAGAGTTTTCAGTTGAACTGCAGGCAGTGTCTCCACAGAAATAAAACACAAACGCGATAGAAAAGACACAAAACTGAGAGACTAGGAGGAAAATCAAAGCTACTGGATGAATAAAATAAAGTCAGCATGGCTCAGAAACAGTGAACAGAGGAGAGAGTTGTTGGAGATACATTCAGCATGGAGAAACATCTTTCTACAGATGATGAGCAAAGACTTAAAATTGGACTAAAAAATGTCCAAAATGCCTCAAAAACTGTCATTTTGAGCACATTTTGAGTCATTTTGGACAGTTTATGTTTGATTTTAGACTATTTTTGAGAAATTTCTGACTAGTTTTATGCTATTTTGGTTACATTTCTAATTATTTTATGCAACTTTAGCCTATCTGTAGTATTCATCTATATATATGGTGATGCTAGCTGTACTCTTTCTCCTCTAACAGCCAAATTTCCCCTCGGGGATCGATATTCTATTCTGTTCTATTTACAATATAACTGAGCAAAAACACAAAAAGGAATAGTTTGAGGCCCACAAACCAAAGAAAATGCAAATAAACTAGTCAAAATTAACAAAAAATATGTCGAATTAGTACTAAATAACACCATTTAGAGTAAATAAAGTCGTACATTGTTTTGTTTTTCCTCAAAACCGCTAGAAATCTGATTTTACTGTTAATAGATCATGTTGTGCTCACAGAGGAAGAAGTTCTTCAATAGTAAAAGATGAATCAGCGTCACACTTTTATTATTTTAGGTCTTTGAGGATGGAGCCCGTGTGAGCGAGTGTTTCTCATTTTTCCTTTTGCTTTGTATATGAGTGTGTGTGTTACCGAGCTCTCCCCGTTGCCCTATCATGGTGAATTCCAAAGCCGTGGCCATGATGAATTAGTCTGAAACAAATTAGCGGTACTTACAGCTCAGACGGCTCCAGCATTGGGTTACAAATTAAAACAAAAGCAGCCGTATCTCCACATCAGCGCTAGTTCCCCATGAAATACAATACGCTCTGCCTCAGCCTTCGACGTGCAACAGACTGAGAGGCTTCCTTCCTTCTGTCCTTCGCCTCTCGTCTCTGCAGGCAGCGTCCATCTTCTCCAGGTGTTTCAAGTCTGGAGTGGGAGCTGTGTGATCGCATTATTCAGACGCAGGAGCGAAAAGTTTTCACCTCACGGGGCACGGCATCGACGATAATCAGTTTATTTGTAGAGCAGCTTTAAAAAACAGCGCGACAAAGTACTTTAGAAACAATAAACACATGCAGAAAACTATAAATAAGTAGAAAAGATTATGATATAATTAAATGAAAATAAGACATCATAGCTCATAACCAAAGCCAAAAAACAAACACAAGACACAAAATTACAAATCGGCGCACAAAACAATAAAAATGACACAGAAATTGACTGAAACCAGACACAAAAAAATGCACAATACCACAGAAAATAGGAATAATATACATCAATGAAAAAATAATAATTAGTTGTCACATTAGAAAAAAGGGGAAAAAGTGTTTTAGTCCTTTTAATCCCGAAATATGCTACCAAGTTGCCAAGCCTTCTACTATTCAGCAGAATCAGAAACCGTAAAAACATGAAGAACGATCAGATTTTCAACTTTCCAACAGTCCGTGAACTCATCGTGTCCGGTTCCATACTAATAAATAGAATCCAATTCTGAGCTTTAAGTCGTGCTAGTTCATCAAAATCACTTAATTCTGCACGGCACATTAAAAAAAATACCAAAAACAAACAATTCTGAGCTTCCCAACACAACTGAGAAGCCTTTTTTTTTAGGTTGAACTGCAGGCAGTGTTTCCAGAGAAAGTTCTCATGGATCGTATTCTGATTGTAAACATAAATAAACCCTCTGAATGGGTTCAAAGGCATGTTCTCTTTTCAAAAAAATCATGAAAATGACACCAGTTATTAGTCAGAAACTGTAGAAACTGAAAGAGTTGTCACATTTAGAGCTTTCTGATGGTCCTAATCATGTGTGACACGCAGCTCTGTTGGGAAAATCAACCAAATCTGAGCTAAAAATTGGGATGTTTAAAAAAAATTACTTCATTCTACACGTGTTATCGAGGAATTCACCAAAGCAACCGTTTGTATTAAGCAGATTCTACTAAAGAAATAAACATCTTGTACTGCTTTCTGACACAAACATGAATCAGTTTCTACAGAGAGACTGAGAGGAAAATCAAACCTACAGGACCAGTAAATAAATGCAGCATGGCTCAGAAACAAGGAACAGAGGAGAGAGTTGTTGGAGATACATTCAGCATGGAGAAACATCTTTCTATGGAGGATGAGCAGAGTAGAGAGAAAACTGTGGAGGCTTGTGGAGGCTGTGGAATGTAAACCTATAGTATGTAAAACCATCATTTTGGTTCCAATAGTGGTAATTTTTTCATGATTTATGTCATCGTAGCTGTGTCATTGTGCACAGAAGACATTTCTTCATCCTCTCTCCTTCTAGTCGTGGTTGTTGTGTTTCCGTAGAGGTTCAGGACTTTATACTGCAATAAAAGATGAGCCCACAGTGAAGAAAAATGAGACAGGAGCAAACAAAACGCCCAGAAACTAGTTGGAGTTCAGAAGGTTAATGGAGGCTGACTGACAAAACCAGTGAAATATGTTCTTTTAAAAAGACGAGTCATAGCATGAAGGATGGCAAGTGTGACGAGTTTGACAAAACCAGAACGTTAAACTAAAGCTAGAACATGGAGCTATGATCCTTCATTGTGTTTTGTGTTTTAGCTGTCTGGTCTCACATCAGCAGCTCAGCCAGTCTTTGTTTTTGTTTTATCATCTCAGAAATATTGTTTAGACTTTTAACTAAAACCAGGAGAAGCGACCACATCTCACCGCCTTCAGCCTCCCCGCCCTGGAATTTGTTTAAGGATTGATTTTAGCTCCAGAATGTATTTCAGAGCTGCTCTCTCCTTATCAACCTGAGCACGGCCTCGGGGCCTCAGACGAGAAGCTTCAGGCTGTTCCTGGGTCAGATTTAAGACCGGAGGCCACCACCTAAACTCCATCACATCTTCTTCTTTTAACCCTCTGAACTCCAAGCTGTTTTCCTTTGCTCCTGGTACTTTTGTTTCTGCACTGTGGGTTCTTTTTTAACACAATATAAAGTCCTGCAGCTCTATGAAAGCAGAAATGACAGCTCTAATGCCATAAATAAAATAAAAAAAGATGTTTAGAAAAAGCTACAAAAATTGCATATCTCTGTGGGCGTTTTGTATTGTTTTCTATTGTTTTTGTTCCATTGTTTTGCGTCTTGATTTTGTAATTTTGTGTCTTGTGTTTGTCATTTTCCAGCTCAGAAAAGCAACATTCTGTGTCTCTTTCTGAGTTTTTGTTTCCACACACTATAGATAATTAACTATTTACATTTTTACAACCTCCACAGATTTTGCATTTCTCTCTCTACTCTGTTCATCATCTCTATAAAGATGTTTCTCCATGCTGAATGTATCTCCAACAACTTGCTCCTCTGTTCACTGTTTCTGAGCCATGCTGCATTTATTTTATTCATCCAGTTCAACCTGAAAACTCCCAGAATTTTTGTCGCCTGACTGTTGATCACAGATGAGTCAGTCATGGCTTCTCAGCTGTGTTGAGAAATGCAGAATTTTTTGTTTTTTACAAAATCTGGTTATTAAAAATGATTTATTTTTGGCAAATTTCTTCTCATGCAAGATAAATGAATGTAATTTCACGTGATGTGAACATATGTGATGTGTGATTAGTTCAAGGACTGTCAGGAAGTTAAAAATTGTTCTGTTTTTACACTTTCTTGATGATAAATGGTGTCATTTGGGGGTTTTTTTTGTAAAAGAAAACCTGTTTTTCAATCTTATCTGCAGGATTTAGAGTCCCGAGGGTTAAATATCACCATGATTAATAATCATACTGGAATAACACATCTTTTAGTGAGCTATATTTCTTTTTATTCTCATCTTCAATCTCCATAAATGTCCTCTTGTCTGTCTTGAATGTCTGTATAGTTATAAAAGATGGTTTAAATCCCCACTACAGTGATTATTCTGACAAAAATGCAGCTTTAAATGTAGATGAATCCTAAATCTTTAGCTCCTGATTAGATTCCATAATGTCCTGTATGTTTTAGTGAAGTGTTTCATTTAAAAGTCTCTGCACATTAAACATTTGGTACTGCCGAGGACTCTGTGTTCTCTAATGAAGAGCATTTAGAGAAGAAGTGAGCAGGAGAGGAAGCAGTTTTTTTTTCTTTTTTTGTGGTCAGTTTATTACAGATGGAAAGAATGAAGGTCAGATACATGAGCAATGAGGATACTTATCAGTCTGTGTAATCCTTTTTTCGGCCAAATGCACCAAATGTGCCAGTTTGTATGAAACACGCTGCACGTCCAGGGCTGTTTTTCCTCCCAGAAAGCCAAATTTACACACTCATCACCTTGTCTTTAAACGCAGCAGCACTGACAACACAAATAAATAGTAAAGAATGTTTAATTGTAAGAATTTTATTGCCAGACAGAAAACTCTTTGTTTTTTGAGCAAAAGACATACTTTACCTTGGAATCTACACACTTAAAAGTCCTGTAACGCTGCATTAATGCATGAAGCTGCCTTTAAGTGCGCCAAAAAAACCCACTTAATGAGCAGGAAGCAGCAGAGTGTCAACTTTGACCTTATCGAGTGTTCAAATGGTCAACTCGGAGGATTGTCGGGTCCAGAACTGAGGAAATGCTTCCTCTTGGTGGACAAACAACGGTACTGCACTGAAGACTGAACAATCCAACCCTGCATCGGTCAAATGTGGGATTTTATTCTCTTATGGATGTTACTTTTTGTCGTAAAGGTAGTGGATCTTCAACAATTACTCAGTTAGTTGTCAACTATTATTAACTAACTATTGTTGGTGATTTAATCTGTTTTCAAGACAAGAAAGTCTAAATTCTTTGATTGCGGCTTCTTATGTATGAATATGTTCTGGTTTGTTTCCTTCTTTATGGCTTGAACATAGTTGCGTTGTGGAGATGCAAATTTAAACAGTTTATTTGATGAATAACTGGCTACCCTGACAATCAGTAATGAATTTATTGTTAACGAATGGAGTACAGTGGACTTTTTCCACATGTTGATGCAGCCATTTGTAAACACAAATACATAATGGCTGCTGTGAAATTGGCTCTGTTGCATCACAAATTTCAGAAATGGATAAGGTAAAAACCGAGTTTTTATAGCTACAGATTAAATATGAAATGGTAATGACCTCAGCAGAGTAGCATCTTAGTGATTAGTGGAATTAAAACCGTAGCAAAATATTTCAGTTATGCCCTACATGTTATGCATCTTCAACATCTCCTAGCTCCAACTAAGCTAATTTTCTGCCCGTGCCCTGGTTGGAATCCATTAATGGCTGCAAAGGTCTCTGTTATGGTGGCCCTTTCCTGACTAAACCACCACAACACTTTTGCCCTCTCAGACACCTCATCCATCAACATCAGTCAAAATTCAAACACCTGCATCCTACATAGTCAGTCTACTTACAGTTAGACTGTTGGACCGTGTCAGTAAATATTCCTGAGGTGTGTTGAGCACACAGCATGGGATATCTGGAGAATTTAAAGCTTCCTGCTGTGTCACGACTCCATTAGTCTGTGTTTGCCAGTCCATTCTGTAGATCATAACGATAGGGCTAAAACCTCAGTATCATTCTGCCATCAGAGAAAAAGCACAGCACAGGATATCTGGAGAATTTAGAGCTTCTTAGTGGATCTGGCTTCTGTTAGTCTCAGTTTGCCAGCCTATTTGTCAGGACAGAATTGTCTGACTGCAACCCAGAATCACAGCGCTACAGGAAAAAAGCATGGCACAGGATATCTGGATATTTTAGAACCTTCTATTGCGTCTGGACTGCATTAGTCTCAGTTTGACAGCCCATTCTGTAACTTAATGTTGTAGCTGCAAGGCAGTGGAGAAAAAGCAGCACAGGAAAGCTGGAGAATTCCCACTGTGTCAGGACTCCATTAGTCTTGCTTTACCTGCTTATTCTAATAGAACATAATGACCATAATCGTGAAAAGTATGGCACAGGATATCTGGAGAATTTAGAACTTCCTACTGAGTCACTTCCTGTTGAGTCTGGACTTTGTTAGTCTCACTTTGCCCTCCCATTCTATGAGAACATAGTGATATGATGCACCATAGCATCGTTCTATAGTAGGAGGTAAAGCATGGCACAGGATATCTGGAGACTTTAGAGCTTTCTGCTGTTGCTGGACTCCATTAGTTTTGCTTTGTTGTTCTACTAAATGGGCTGGCTGCACCTCAGTACTACTCTGCTGTAGGACAAAAAACATGACATGAGATATCTGGAGAATTTAGAACTTGTTTGTGCATCTGGACTCTGTCAGTTTTGCTTTACCAGCCCATTCTGTAGAACATAACGATATGGTTGCACCACGACATCATTTTATGATCGAAGAAAAAACACGGCACAGGATATCTGGAGAATTTAAAGCTTCCCCCTGTGTCTGGACTCAATGAATCTTGATTTGTTGTTGTACATAATCGACTGGCTGCACCTCAGGATCTTTCAGCTATTGGAGGAAAAGTATGACACTGGGTATCTGGAGAATTTAGAACTTCTTGGTGTGTTCGGGCTCCGTCAATGAAAAGCATGTACAAATAAAAAGCGTCTAGTTCAATCACAACTCTCTTAAAGATTCATTTAACCCTTACAAGGCCATGTTTCTGGAGAAGTACATACCGGGCTTTGCAAAAGTTCTGTTACACGGTTTCATGATCTTTAGAGACGTTTACATGTCGGAGTGAAAAATTCCATTAAATAAACTGAAAGTTCTACCTAATAGGCAGGTGTCCTTAATACAATTTTTTTCTCCGGTGAAGTTGTATCAAGATGGAAGTCAAAAGAGTTGAGATATCTGCTCTCCTTTGTGCTGAACATCAGCCGGATGACCGTCCACAGAGTCGCGGAGAGGCTAAAGAATGGTGAAGATCTTTCAGGTCTTCACCATTCTTGAAAGATCACTGAAAGATCTTCACCATTCTTGAGCCTCTCCGCGACTCTGTGGACGGTCATCCGGCTGATGTTCAGCTGCTTGGCTCTGTCAGACTTGTTGTGGGCAGCACAAAGGAGAGCAGATATCTCCACTCTTTTGACTTCCATCTTGATACAACTTCACCGGAACGTCCTTGTGATGCCAGACATTTGTTCTAAGCGCCGCTTGTGTTCGTGGAACCTCGTGGGTTTGAGCGGATGATGAATTTTCCTTGACCTGGACCTTTCCGGCCAGTCAGAATGTGTGTTTGTGTGGAGACATGGGATCGGTCTATATCCTGGGAGTGACTGTCAGCAGGAATGCTCGTATGAACAAAGACGGGATTGTACTGAGGACAGACAGGTGTGTGTTGTATGAGGCTGGACGCGCACGCAACACACACACACACAGCACACACATTGTATGAGTGTGTGTGTGTGTGTGTGTGTGTGTGTGTGTGTGTGTGTGTGTGTGCTTCCAGCCTCATACCTCCAGACTCTGCATGTTGACTCTCTGGTCTTTGTCCACTGTATCCAGCGTGGATCTTATTATAGCCGTCCAGTGAATAGCTGCCCGTCGACCTCATCAGATCTTCTTTCTCCTCTTCTTTTTCTCTCTCTCTCTCTCTCTCTCTCTCTCTGTCCTCAGGTCTCTCTTCCTCTTTTCATCCCTCCTCTGTCCTCTCCTTTATTTTCCCAGCCTCTTTGTTCGTCCAGTGCTTCCCCTCATTTCCTTCATTTCCTCCCGCCGCCGGCCTTTTCATGAGCGCCTGTTTACCGCCGGCCTGGAGCTGGACGCTGACGTCTGACTGACTCTGTGTTACCAATTGACAGCAATTAATTACGTGCTGGTGTGAGAACTGTAAGGCAGGACGGTTGAAGAAGAACGCTTGATGTAGACAAAAGGTTTTAGGAGGTTACAATAGCATTAAATGTATAATTAATATGAACCTGTGGAGTCTGTGTCATCACATTTTAATCATCTTTTATTTGTCAGATAGAATATGATGTTTATTTAAGGTCAAGTGTTGGAATTAAGGCACAAGTAGGTTTTAAATGTCTGATTTTAGACTTAATTTATCTGTTACATCCATCGTTTACGGATCTGTTTATTATCATGAAGTAGAAAAATTCATTTTCAAAATGTGTTATACGGTTCAGTGGATCTGTATGAGGATACAGTCTCTGCCTCACTATTTACTGCATACAATTTAAAATATTGTATTAAATTTTTAATGTTTTTTATTTCTTTTAATGTAAAATTTTCACATTTTTATCATTTTATTATTTTTATGATATAGTTTATTCTATTTCTGTTTTTTTAGTCAATTTTATGATATTTTAAGTCAATTTTTAAAGTTATTTTCTTGTTTTTAGGCTTTGTCTTTAAATTTAATTTGATCACGATTTAAACACTTTGATTTTTTGTTTTTTTATGCTTTATGCTTTCATCTGATTTTATCTAGTTTTTACTGTTTTATTATTTTAATCATACATTTTATTCTAGTTCTGTATTTTATGAAGTTTTTAATACATGTTTTTATTATTTTATCATTTTTTGGCCTTCCCTTTAAATTTAATTTGGTTAAATATTTAGATTTTTTTTCTTTCTTTCTTTCTGTTTCTGGCTTTGTAACCTATTCTGTCAAGTTTTTAAATCTTTTTCTTTGTATTTTACTGCGTTTACACTTTATCCTTTAAGCTGATTTCTAGTTATTAGTAATCTGTTTTTTCTTGCTGAATTTTATCCTATTTTTGTCTTTTTAGTCTGTTTAAGTCAAAGCTTTAATATTTTGTTATTTTTCTTTACATTTTATTTTTTTGAAAACTCTATTTTCATTCTGTTTCTGCCTTTGTTGCGTATTCTATCAAGTTTTCACATCTTTTTCTTTAACATTTATTATTTTTCTGATAAATGTTCCATTTCATTCTGTCTCTTGCTTTTGTTTCCTTTTCAACAAGTTAATGAATCTAGTTTTTATTGTTTTACAGTTATTCTGCGTTGTCGTATAATGTGTCTTAGTCAAATTCTATTCTGTTTTATTGTATCCACATTTAAACAAATATGAATATGGTACAAAGAAATTTGCTTACTGAGTGTATTTTGTCGTTCA